>NC_091994.1:62699556-62917029 GCF_044704955.1 Pristiophorus japonicus | reverse complement strand
CTGGGCAGGAGCACGCTTCGCAGCACGGGAGGAGAAGGCCCCCATTGGAAATCAGGGTGCCTCCTAGATCACCGAGTAAATTCGTAAAAAATATCCAGCGAGGAGGAAATTGCTCGCGAGATCCCCTGAGGCATTTCTGGGCCTATTTTAAATACATAAATAACTTTAATTTAAATTAATAAACGTATGTTGTGCATTTTTTCTGTCTTTTATTATTGGTTGTGTTTGTTTTGGGGGCTGTTTCTCATTCATAATAATGGAAAGTCCAACTTACGGAGTTCCCATTATTATGAATGAGACTATACTATACCTGATTGGCTGCCCAGAGCCATGTGACTCCAGCTCCAGGCCTGTGCACGTCCTGACATGCACGTGTTGCGACACGCAGTCAGTGGCCTCAGGACCGGGAACTCGCGTGGCCACAGCAGGAACAGGTAGGAGCGCATCTTTTTTCTAGAATCCAGTCGAACGCCCACGGGAAGGAGAAACCGGGATTTCTGGGCCCATATATAAAGGGATAAGGTATTGTGGTATTTTCTTTGCCAAGCATTCTCCATCCCTTCCCATAACTTCCACTTGGGTCGTTCTTGTGGATGCTGTGCCTGCACAAAATGGTGTCCTGGACAGGGCACCGTGAATGGGCAGGTCACCATGCTGTCCCAACCTAGGTTAATTTATTGATTTATGAATGAGTTCCCTTCTAATGTCACCTCTATGATCCTCAAATTAAGAGCACTGCACTCCAATGATCCATGTAAGCCTAATTCCAGGCAAGGAAATAAATGATTGAAAGAAAAACATTGAAATCTTTACATCAATACTGTGATATTATCACAGTGCACAGAGCTTTCTATAATGGCAGACAGCATCTCAGAAGTTTCCATGGTTGGATGTAAACCATCTTTGTCTACTCTGTACCCTAAGTACTCCACTGAGTATTTAAATAACTCTCACTTACGAGCAGACACTCGTACTCTGTGCTTCTCTAGCCATTTGAGGACTTCATTCAATATGTTATTATGAATTTGCCTATTTGGTGCTGAAATTAGTATGTCATCCAAATAACATACTACCCCTTCAATACCTTGCAAAATCTGGTTCATCACCCCTTGGAATATGGCAGAGGTGGAAGACACTCCAAACGGTAGCCTATTAAATTGATATAGGCCTAGATGAGTATTTATAGTCAAACATGACTTGGACTCCTCATGTAAGTAGGCATTCGTAAGATCCAGTTTTGAGAAGATCTGACCACCTGTCAGTGTTGTGAACAAATCTTCTATATTTGGCAATGTATTAGGGACATTATCCTCTAGAACCTGGTTTACGGTTACCTTATAATCACCTTACCATCAGACTTAGGTACAACAACAATGGGTGTAGCCCAATTACATCGATCTATCTTAGAAATAATGTTCTTAGTCTCTAGTCTTTTGAGTTTTTGCTCAACTTTCTCCTTGAGCGCATATGGTACGGAACGTGGCTTGCAGTAAACCGATCTAGCATCCTTCTGTATCCTGACACTCGCCTTGAAGCCTTGGATCGGAATGCCCGTTTCATAGAACACCTTCGGATAACTCTTGATCATCTCATCCATTGTTGCAAATCTCGTTTCAACACGAAAAATCTCACTCCAATCCAGCTTCAGTGAGCTCAACCAATTTCTTCCTAGTAAGTCAGGCTTGTCTTCTTTCACTACTATTAGAGGCAAGTTCTGAAATTGATCTTTATATTTCACCGGTACGGTGATACGACCTACCACAGGAATTTTCTCTCCCGAGTAGCCTCGCAGCTCTATCTTGGATTTCTCCAGTTGGAAATCACGCAATTTGTCGCGGTACAGCGACTCCGGTACTACACTAACGGATGCACCCGTGTCAATTTCCATTGGTATCTTGAATCCCGCAACATCTATGTTAATTTTGATACTTTTCGAATCGCTGTCTGTTAACCTCATGCTCCTGATGATGTGTCCTGTTGTTGTTCTTCCATGCTATGTAGTCTCTTTGGATTTCTACTCCATAGGTTTGAAAACTGGACTCATAGCTTTACAAGCTGGTTTACCCTTCAGTCCGCATGCCTTCGCAAGATGCCCAGTCTTTCTGCAGAAGAAACACTCTGCCTTCACATATGAACAACTTTGAGCAATGTGTTGTCCCAGGCACCGATAGCACGACTTCAATGCTTTGTTACAATTTCCAGTTTCTGAGACTTTCGGCCCTGCCCGTCTTTTACTTTGAACCTGCAGGTGATTTACCTCGGTTGACTGACGACCGTAATTATTATGAAATTCTCGGGAATATTGATCGGCCGTGCCCATCGACCTCGCTGTCTGACAAGCAATCTCAAAAGTCAAGTCATCCGTCATCAATAACTTTCTTCTGATCGCATCATTTTTCATCCCACAAACAAAACGGTTCCGCAATGCTCGGTTTTGAAAATTTTCAAAATTACAGTGCATCGATAGCTTTTTTAATGCTACGATTTACTCACTGTTATATTCATCAGTTTTTTGATTTCGTATACCAAAACGATAGCTTTCAGTAACTTCTAACGGTTTGGGGTTGTAGTGCTGCTCCAGCTTCGTTAAAATCTCTAAGTGTTGTGTCCTTTGGCTCATCAGGCAGAAGTAGATTTACCAGGGTTTCATACAATTCCGGACCCGCTTCAGATAAGAAAAATCGCTCTCTTATGCTCCAACACAGCTCGGTTCTGATCAGCATTCTCTGGAGCTTCGATTATATTATTTGCAGTGAAATACATTTCTAGCCAGTCCACATATGCCTTAAACCTATCCTGGTCGCGTTTATATTCACCTAAGTGACCCATTACTGCTATGGGTGCAGCCATTTTGACTTTGCAGTTTAAACTAGTGTGCTCGTTTTTTACCTCAGATTTTGTAGCTGTTTCCAGAGACAGAGAAGCTTTCAAAGTCTATGTCAACTGGCTGAATCCTTCACCAACAAAAATTTCAGCTTTAAATCATCCGAAAAATCCCATCTCGTCGCCAAATGTGATATATTCACAGAGCACAACACACGCAGCTTTCTAACGCTATCGGGTTTAGTGCTGCTCTAGCTTCGTTATATATCACAAATACGCACTATGTTGACAATGAGACGCTGGTCGATAGAGGTGAATGAATATATGCAACAAATGATAAAAAGTAATGAAGCGAAATAGCAGTGTTTAAAGGCTCGTGATTACAAAAAAAGGCTAGGCACGCACATGCAGGTTAGTATATGCAAAAGCTTTACTTCTGTACAAAATACAATAAAACAGATTTACATGGCTTTAAAAACTTGTTTCACCATCTGTTGTGGTGGAAGGAGTGAGGAAAGTAATTCAGGGAGGTTCACATTGTATCGCTTGAGCACCAGTAACAGCTGCAGCAAAAAGCACTTGTGTCGTCAGAACGTTCGTGATTGTAGAAAAACACAACACCAGGCCTTCAACTGCTCAGAGCGAGTTACTCCGGAACAGCAAAGATTGTCGAACACGATTTTGAATGGTTGCAATATGATCAAAAACATCGGCGAAGATCATGTTTGAAATCAAGATCCTGCCATTGTGACAGATTGTAAAGCTGCGAAGGAACCGAGTTGTACGTCCGTGACTATCTTTGGTATTACTGCAAGGATTGCTCCATAAAACACATCTTGTGGATGGATGTGAGCACGGGAAAAATCCCCGTGCCCAGCCCTTCAAACCATCTCAGTAGCTGCGGTTCCAGCCTGGGACTCTGCACACAACTCTCCAATTGAAGCAAAAACTCTTCATTATCGTTGTTAATAGACTTCTCGCTGACAATTTGACCGATTATAATAAATGTGCAGTCAACGTTTGAAAGAGTGCCTGCTTTCTGTGCAGAATTACCGAAGTTATTAGTAACCCATCCTCTCCATGGTCCTCAGTGCAGGTGATGGACAGTAACTGGGCTACTGTGCTGCAAAATACATTGTCCCACACAACTACTCCTTCTCAGTGTCTTTAAATTAACATTAATTTCAACACTGAATGCTGACTATAAGGATTGACCATTCCAATCTATTATTGTCCCCGATACTGCCCGTCATTTTCTAGCACAGGGTCAATTGCCTGCAGGAATCCTCCAGCAGTTGGGAGGATAGAGTGGGGTTTATACCGCTAATCTCTGCCAAAGTTGCCTCTTCGTCAAAACAGTCCGAGCCATTACAGTGCAAAAGCATCACTAGCATAATCCTCCTGAAATAAATGCTGTAGAATACTAACCAGCTATCACCAATGAGCTGACCAGCTATCGCCAATGAGCTGACTAGCTATCGCCAATGAGCTGACCAGTTATCGCCAATAACCTGACCAGTTATCCCCAATGAGCTGACCAGCTATCGCCAATGAGTTGACCAGTTAGCACCAATGGCCTGACCAGTTATCGCCAATAACCTGACCAGTTATCCCCAATGAGCTGACCAGCTATCGCCAATGAGTTGACCAGCTAGCACCAATGGCCTGACCAGTTATCGCCAATGAGTTGACCAGTTATCACCAATGAGTTGACCAGCTATCGCCAATGAGCTGACCAGCTATCGCCAATAACCTGACCAGTTATCCCCAATGAGCTGACCAGCTATCGCCAATGAGTTGACCAGTTATCGCCAATAACCTGACCAGCTATCGCCAATGAGCTGACCAGCTATCGCCAATAACCTGACCAGCTATCGCCAATGAGTTGACCAGCTATCGCCAATAACCTGACCAGCTATCGCCAATGAGTTGACCAGCTATCGCCAATAACCTGACCAGCTATCGCCAATGAGCTGACCAGCTATCGCCAATAACCTGACCAGCTATCGCCAATGAGTTGACCAGCTATCGCCAATGAGTTGACCAGTTATCGCCAATAACCTGACCAGCTATCGCCAATAACCTGACCAGCTATCGCCAATGAGTTGACCAGCTATTGCCAATAACCTGACCAGCTATCGCCAATGAGCTGACCAGCTATCGCCAATAACCTGACCAGCTATCGCCAATGAGCTGACCAGCTATCGCCAATAACCTGACCAAGCTGACCAGCTATCGCCAATAACCTGACCAGCTATCACCAATGAGTTGACCAGCTATCGCCAATAACCTGACCAGCTATCGCCAATGAGCTGACCAGCTATCGCCAATAACCTGACCAGATATCCCCAATGAGTTGACCAGCTATCACCAATGAGTTGACCAGCTATCACCAATGAGTTGACCAGGTATCGCCAATAACCTGACCAGCTATCGCCAATAACCTGACCAGCTATCGCCAATGAGTTGACCTGCTATCGCCAATAACCTGACCAGCTATCGCCAATGGCCTGACCTGCTATTGCCAATGGTCTGACCAGCTATCGCCAATAACCTGAGCAGTTATCGCCAATGAGTTGACCAGCTATCGCCAATAACCTGACCAGCTATCCCCAATGGCCTGACTAGCTATCGCCAATGGCCTGACCAAACACTCCCAACGTTAATTATCACCCTGTTCTAGCTGCCTTGCTTTCTACAGTCTGGGTTTTCACTAGCCCAGCCAAAGGATTGAAAGGCCGTTGCTGCTGGATTTAATTAGCAATAGCTGCCATTTAAGATGACATTGAAGGTTCTATTGCTTATTAAAATACATACCACGACACTGGCATTGTAAACTGTCAGCTAGCTTGCGGCGGTTACAAAATCCTGACTGGAAAGGCCAGGTACCATTGCTACCCCTGGACCTCAAACATACATCATCTGAATTGTGAGGCAAGTGGTCTGGTTTTACTGCGAGGCACCAGGCTGTTAATACGATGGTCAATTCTCTCCATCATTCGTGCAAAGTCTTCTGCATCCTGCATGTTTTCTCAGTGAACCTGTTAGAAATCGACAGCGATACTCCCATTGCCTCCCAGCCACTAAATGAACTGTATCAGGACCAGGTACTCCTGGGCCAGGTGAGCAATGAAGTGGGAACAGAGCGAAGCTACACTGAAGAACCTCAACAATAGATCTTCATCTGAGAAAGCACTCACAATTAAATATTGGTCAGTCTTTCTGCCATTCCCCCTGCCCAGCCCCCAAGTGACTGCCAGTTCTGGCTCTTTTATGAAGTGGACTCCACCTAAAAGGAATGGTGTGAATCAAAACCATCCCAACACACGGAATTTAGGATCTTTATCGCCATCAGCAACAGGTGCCTTTCGTTCAATCAGTATCAGTGGACTCGAACCCTGTGCTGAAAGACCAATCTTCTCACTGACTGTCAAACTCAGAATGGGAAATAGGAAAACACAGCGGGAGAGACGGTCAGAGACATGTGTGAGCAATGGCCACTCCCACTGCGAGTGTGTCCTTCCCATTTAGCAACCTGATCATTATGGAACAGTGCCATTAGCTTCCAGGGTGTAAAGCTTAGTTCTCAATTCAATTTTTCACATAGGTTACAGTTCTTGGTAAGCCTCATACCAAAGTTAACCTTCCCATCCTTGGTTACGCTAATTACACCAGATCCAGAACACAATCCTTTATACAACTGCACACAAAGCGCCATCTAACTGTACACACACACACGGGGGGCACTAACCCCACACACACACGGGGCACTGACCCCACACACACGGGGGGCACTGACCCCCCACACACGGGGGGGCACTGACCCCACACACACGGGGGGGCACTGACCCCACACACACGGGGGGCACTGACCCCCCACACACGGGGGACACTGACCCCCCACACACGGGTACACTGACCCCACACACACGGGGGACACTGACCCCACACACACGGGGGACACTGACCCCACACACACGGGGGGGGCACTGACCCCACACACACGGGGGGGGCACTGACCCCACACACATGGGGGACACTGACCCCACACACACACGGGGCACTGACCCCACACACACGGGGGGCACTGACCCCACACACACGGGGGGCACTGACCCCACACACACGGGACACTGACCCCACACACACACGGAGCACTGACCCCACACACACACGGGACACTGACCCCACACACACACGGGGCACTGACCCTACACACACAGGGGGGACACTGACCCCACACACAGGGGGGACACTGACCCCACACACAGGGGGGACACTGACCCCACACACAGGGGGGACACTGACCCCACACACAGGGGGGACACTGACCCCACACACAGGGGGGACACTGACCCCACACACACAGGGGACACTGACCCCACACATAGGGGGACACTGACCCTACACACAGGGGGGACACTGACCCCACACACAGGGGACACACTGACCCCACACACAGGGGGGACACTGACCCCACACACAGGGGGGACACTGATCCCACACACAGGGGGGACACTGATCCCACACACAGGGGGGACACTGACCCCACACACACAGGGGACACTGACCCCACACACACAGGGGACACTGACCCCACACACAGGGGGGACACTGACCCCACACACAGGGGGACACTGACCCCACACACAGGGGGGACACTGACCCCACACACAGGGGGGACACTGACCCCACACACAGGGGGGACACTGACCCCACACACAGGGGGGACACTGACCCCACACACAGGGGGGACACTGACCCCACACACAGGGGGGACACTGACCCCACACACAGGGGGGACACTGACCCTACACATAGGGGGGGCACTGATCCCACACATACGGGGCACTGACCCCCCACACACGCATGGGGCACTAATGCCACACACATGGAACGTTGAGTATTTATGAAATGCTGGCTCACCTTACATGGACTTTCGATGTCCTTCTCACTATCCCTTGACCAATTAACCTCCCCAAGTAACTGATTGATGGCTGGGAGCTGTACAAACATTATGGTCTGACTAGAAGAGATGTTACGATTGGTATGACTGAGTAACAGAGTGCCCACACACCCACTTTTTAACAGAAATCTTTAATGAGACTCAAGCTGCCATTGGCTAACCCAGTGGCGTTAACAATGGGCAGCGGGTGACCAGCTAGTTAGGCAGTCAGCCCTTCACTAGAATGCTGGCTGATATCCAGTGATTTCCAATATAATGTGGACTGTTTATGGCAATAAATTGGGAAGATACTTTCTGAAGGGCCTAAAGAAGTGTCACTGGACTTTCGGGGAAATTTTAACCGAAATCGCCTGGTGAGAATTGGGTGAGTTTGGGTCGATTGTCCGTTTTATACCTCCACCCTCCCCTACACTCAATGGAGAGCAAAATTGGGCGGGGTGTAATACGGGCATTTGATCTGAATCCGCCCATGCCTAACTAGGCGAGGCTAAAATGACCAGTGTGTGACTTTCATCATGTTCCAAACAGCATCCATCAGCCTGGTTCCAATAATACCTGTGCAGGTAATACTCAAATACCAAAGCTCACTACTGCCCCTCAACGTTCAGACACTCACTGACACGCCCATTGATTCTCCTTTCGCTGAGTCCCTATCATGGAATCTCTTCCCACCGATATTACACACAAACTACAGCAGGCAGCAAGTTTTCATTGTGCTGGTCTTTGTACAGAAAACAGGCAGACTCTTCACCCCTCAATAATGGCACCAATCGTCGCTTCTGTAGCTCAGGGTCACTTTGTTCAAGGGCTCAAACAGCTGATAAAAGTCACAAATAATACTTTTCAGGACCAGCCCTGCCCCTTAAAACAGGGTTTTACAGTGCACAGCAAGTGAACCATGAGGTTTCGGACAATTTTAAATGATCACATGCCTTGCATTTATATTAATCCCAGTAATTCTAATTAGTAAAATCAGAGCACAACAATTTCTAAACTAATTACAGTTTATATTTATTAGTTTTGTTTAAATGGCAGTCAGTTAGTCAGTGGGTTACAGTTCTTGCAAATAAAGAGTGCATTCAGGATTCACCTGCACAGCTTTGTGATTGTGGCTGATGAAAAATTATATTTATATGGATTTATGGTGGGGTTGAATCAGTTCGAGACCGAGATCATCGCTGCTCAGTTGTCCTGTGGGAACAGTAGAGTTAGCAACTATAAGGGCAGAAAACTATGTGCATGGATTATAGAACCTTGCACCGCAGCAGGAGGCCATTCGGCCCATCGTGCCCATGTCCACTCTTTGAAGTAGCCACCTCCCCCGGTCTTTCCCCAAAGCCCTGCAATCTATAGGACAGTGTTATTCGACATCTACCATTGCTGTGGTGACTGAGCCAGAATATGGGAAAGCACAGATACTGTGTTCATTATTCACAACCTGGGCTTCTGCTAAATAAACTTTTAAAGCTGGTTTTCAGCCAATGAGAGCCCTTTCCAGAAATAGTCCCTCCAACATGGATAGAAGCAGGAAGGCTGAAGAAGAAAGGCAAGTGACAGCTTACTAAATTGAAAGAAACAGCAGAGAAAGGGACTGATTGATGGATAGAGCACTTTCACCATCTCAGGACACCTCGAAGTGCTTCACAACCAATGAAGTACAGCAGGATAGGTGAGGAAGGTGAGGAACAAGAGATACAGAGAAAACACAAGCAAAATGATGGTTTATTTTCTGTATTTCAGGTGCTTATCCAGCCATTATACCTAGTCCCCTGGAACTCCCTCTGACATGTCCAGCACTTCGCTGCAGGCTTTCAAAAGCTGCTTTAAAAGCTGACCACGGCATGCCCCTTTGATCTCACCCCGTTTCCTCCCTTCATGGCTGTGCATGTACTTTCTTCTCAATATAAAATGCTCGGAGTTTCCTGTACACAAGCAGACCAATGGAAAGCAAGCTGCCATTGATTTAGTGCTGGGTTAATATGCCCCAGTAATAAAAGCTCCTGCGGAAGTTTCAGTCGGTTTATTATTGCAATATTGGTGCTCATGTCAGCATCGCTGAATGCTGTGTTTGGAGAATGGGGAAAGCCGTGGACAAATACGTTGTCAAAAATAAGCTTTAAGGTATCAAATTTCACGGCGGGGCTTTGTGAACAGTCCCACTGAAAATCGTCACGTGAACGTTACCATCGTTACATTTCATTGGTCCAACACCATCCCTCCATGACAGGTCCTCTCATGAACTGTTCTGATTACGCCGATTGTGACCGTTTTCATTGTTGAGGAAATGGGTTAGAATTGGGTCTGGCCAGTCTGTGGTTGGGGGGTTAAAGTCCCCTGTGAGGACTTGAGCTGACAGTCCAGCACAGCATCGAGCAACTGCTGAATTTTGGTTAAACAAAGGCCTCGCCAGCTTGTTCCAGTGGTTCAAACGAACATATTGATCCCTTGCCGCTAGTTAACGAAGAGCACTCATGGTGTTCTGGCTGAATGTTCCTCACTCAACCATTCCCAGAAACAGATGCACTGCTCAGTGCTGTTTGTGGGATCTTGCTGTGTAAAATGGAGGTACGTGCAGTGGTCTGAGCCATTTCCGGAACATAAGGCACTATACAAATCCGTCCTTTCCGTTAATTGACTTCTTCATTTCACTTGCTGCTTACTGTGCAATCCCAACAAACGCAATGGGAATCCTGCAAAACTTCAAGTGTATTTGTCCATCTCTTTTTAGCGGGATGGAGGAGTTTAAAATTAAGACGGGTGCCTAATTTTGTTTGAGCCCCATTTATTAGCAATAGTAAACTCCAGTGATTTCCAATGGGGTACAGTTTATGGAGTAAACAGACCATCAGTAACAGACTGACACTTCAATAAAACAGAAAATTGTACAGTCATTGTTTCGGATAAAAATACACAGGTTCAAAAGAAAAAACTAAATCCACAACTTTTCAGATCATTTTGTAGCACCAGGTCTGAAACAAGCACCCTTGGAATCTGCAACCTTCACTGGATTCCCGATGGGGATCTAGTTTTTGCCGTTTGTTTAAAACGTAACCGGATACAATTTTGGACAAGCCAATCCCAGCAGTAATATATACAAGCACAGATCAGGAACAACTTTGGATTCCAGGTTAAAAAATGAACTGCATTGCTCTCTGGTCCGCGGCGTTGCCGTGGCAGCATGGGTGAGGGAGGCTGACCCGACTCATGCCTGGGCTGTGAAGGACACTGAAGCACCAATACAGCCCAGGGAGACAGACCTCTTTGCACTGTATCTGGAATAGTAAATAACTAAAGCACTTCAACACATACTTGTATCTAAACAGATAGTGCCAGATATATATTACTAGTAGGGTGGACTTCAACATGCTGTCTGCTTTGACATTTTATAACAAAGTGATTCTAATGCTAGCGAAAAAAACAATTGTTCAGTGCTTCCAAAGATGGATCTTAGTTGGAAGTTGGAAAGTTAACTCCAGTGTTAAATAATCACTCGTGTCTGTTGAATAAGTTAAAACTGCTAATGAAATCTCATCAGATATGGAGTCCAATTTAAAAAAAACACATGGACCATTTCCAAGTGGTTTTAAACAATGTCCATTCTGGGTCATAAGATGGCAGAGTCCCTCTGAAGGACGAGGGGAGTTGTTGGAAGTTGATCTTCAAATGTCAGAATAGGTTCGCTGCACCACCAGAATATGACTGGTTACCTCATCACCCACGGCTACCCTGGTGTCTTAGAGTGTCAGAAGAAATAAACCTCACACCGTTGGAAAGAAGCACCGAGACCAACACCAACACTCACTGATACAACAGAGACACTGGGGAGGGACAGACAGGGGGTGAGGCAACCTGGAATCACTTCGTAATGCAATCATCTGGACTTCTAAATAATGGGGGGCGGGGTGGGGGGGGGGGGTTGGAAGGGGAATGTTTCAAGGAGAAGGCACGATGGGCCGAATGACCTCACTTCTGTGCTGTAAGATTCTATGAGAGAGACCAGTATTTCGACCTTTAGATGGGTAGTTCTAAAACCACTGTGGTCTAAGGAGTGCTAATTACTGCAATGGAGCACCATTGACACTTTACCCATTGCCAACGCTGAGGGCTCCTGTCTAACTCTACCCCTGCAGGTAGATGCTGTCACATCACAAAGCTCAATGCCCCAACTGGATTCTAACTGTCCGGCAAAAGTATCAATTTCTACAACTAGGGCCTGCCACGTGGAACCACTATAACTGGAGGGATAGGGCTTTGTAAATCGAATGGTCACGTAGCGGTTTTCAAACGTCTGCCATTCCTAGGTACTACAGCTGATTTTTCGGGAGTCGGTTCCTCGCCCCCCACAAGCTACAAATATATCAAATATACAGTCTGTAGATTATCTACAAGTTACAATGTACGGTGCAAACAATGATTGTGTAATTGAAGGAAGTAGATTTAATAAAAAGTAAAAATATTGAAACTACGTATATTTTAGCTTTCACATTTCAAAAGGGCATAAAAATAATTTTAATTGCTAGAATCTCTATTTTCAGAAGCTCTGCCCTAAGGAGCAGGAGCAGTTTATGAGCTACATTACTGATGTTCATATCATTTCATGAAAGTATTCAATTATAGTCAGATTGCAAAACAACTTCTGCACATCGGAACAGGAGGAGGCCGTTCAGCCCCAATACCCTGTTCCGCCATTCAGTTAGATCATTGCTGAGCTGTATCTTAACTCCATCTACCCGCCTCGGTTCTGGAACCCTCAATACCCTGGCCTTGCAAACGTCTTTATGGATAGCACTGCGGCTACACTAACACCCTCTGCACTGAACCAATGAGCAACTCGACATGAATGGCTCCGAGGATGATCTGCAGAGAGTATCTCGATATGGTTAGTAAAAGTCTTCAGATGAGGACATTATAGGAAAACAAGTCAGTCCAGGGCCTTCCATGGTTCTATTTTTCCGCTACAGATTGGAGCTCGGGCACAATGTTGGACAAACCTCACTGAGAGGCTCTGGAGGGAGCCACCTCCATTTGGGAACAGGCTACGACCAAGAGTTAACCTCCAGCTAACGCCACGCTAAAACTACAAGTCAAGGATTTCCGAGGGGACTGGCAGCCATGTCAAAACTAACTAACCTCCTTAAAGCTCAGAGCGGGGCCAACAAAAATAAAATGTGAATAAGAGCAAAGAAAGTTAGATAAAATAAAACTCTTCAACTTCCCCACCCCCCAAAAAAGTTCCGATTATTTACTAAAATAAAATTCAATCATTATAAATAGCTCAATTTAATTCTATTTAACAGGACCAGATTGTTCTAAAGGGGTCAGTTTAAAAAAAAATAAAAGGGAAAACAGACAAACGAGATGAGGAAATCTGTCACAGAGCTGTAGGTGAAACATGGAAAGAGGTGAGGCAGAGGATGAGCCACAGCACACAGAAAGCCAGAGGAGAAGGAGCAGAGCAGGTCAAAGTGCAGTGCTGTTTGCAGGTCACAGGGCAAAGGGCACAGGGAGCAGGAGGTGGGATGCCATGCACCATGGGAGGAGAGGATGATGAGTATTTAATGGTGCAGATCACGAACCTGGCACGTGGAGGACCGCAGTCCCCTCATCCATTGCAAACATGTTGGAGCCTGTGCAGACGTAGACGCCAGCATCCTCCGGGCGAACATTGCGGATGGTCAGGATTCCGTTGAAGTCCACCGCGCTGTTTGGGAGTTTGGCTCCGAGTTGACGGGTCCACACCAAGGTGTACGCCGGGGACTAGAAACCAAAACGAGAGGAAACGTCACACACCGCCTGAACGTGCAAATATCGATAAACATTTATCGAGTCTAAAGTCAATGTTATGGTTAAAAAATTGCATGAAATTTCCACTGGTAACAATGTTCAAGTATATAACCGGTCAGTCACTATTGCACAGGTGCTTTTCAAATTCAGAAGTTCAGAAAACTTATAAATTTAGCTGTCAGTGGTGGTTCAGTGGGCAGCACTCTCGCCTCCGAGTCAGAAGATCAAGCCCCACACCAGAGACTTGAGCTCAACATTCAGGCTGACCCTCCCAGTGCAGTACTGAGGGACTGCAGCACTGTCAGAGGGGCCTTCTTTTGGATGGGATGTTAAACCGAGACGCTGCCTGCCCTCTCAGGTGGATGGAAAAGATCTCATGGCAAACTACTTCATTGACTCTGAAGCCTTTTGGGACATTGGGGTTGTGAAAGGCACTATATAAATGCAAATTCTTTGGGCTTGATTTTCGGTTGTCTAATGCCTCAGTTAGCGGCCAGAGGGGGGCGTTATTGACAGCGCAAAAGGTTACCGACCGGGAGCGCAGTGTTTAGCGTCCCGATCGAAAATTCATTAGAGGCGCAAACCAGTAGCGCCTGGCTGCTGACAATCACTCCGATCATGACGTACTCCTGGTGTAACGCCCACGCTTGTGCCTTGTCGCAAAATTCAGTGCAGCCGCCTCACTTAGCGGCCGCCAAGAACAACGTCTGGAAAAACAATGGGTGCAGGCTTGCAGAGTCGTTAACTGGTGACTACTTAAAGCGCAGGCATCGGAAAGAGCACGCAGCAAACCAGCCCCATCGACTCCTTCCCT
Organism: Pristiophorus japonicus; assembly: GCF_044704955.1. Taxonomy (NCBI): domain Eukaryota; kingdom Metazoa; phylum Chordata; class Chondrichthyes; family Pristiophoridae; genus Pristiophorus; species Pristiophorus japonicus. The sequence continues at coordinate 62,902,642 of NC_091994.1, read as the reverse complement.
CGACTAATGTCTGTCCCATCTGTAACAGGGTCTGTGGCTCTCGTATCGGACTGTTCAGCCATCAACGAACTCGCTTTGGGAGTGGAAGGAAGTCCTCCTCGATTCCGAGGGACTGCCTATGATGAAAGGGATGAGGAAGCACTTCCCTTGGAGATCAGAGTCAGTGCAAGGTTTACACACAGCACGGTGCGTGATCCTCGGAGATCAGAGTCAGTGCAAGGTTTACACTCAGCACGGTGAGTGAGTCTCGGAGATCAGAGTCAGTGCAAGGTTTACACACAGCACGGTGCGTGAGTCTCCGAGATCAGTCAGTGCAAGGTTTACACACAGCACGGTGAGTGAGTCTCGGAGATCAGAGTCAGTGCAAGGTTTACACACAGCACGGTGTGTGAGTCTCGGAGATCAGAGTCAGTGCAAGGTTTACACACAGCACGGTGCGTGAGTCTCGGAGATCAGAGTCAGTGCAAGGTTTACACACAGCACGGTGCGTGATCCTCGGAGATCAGAGTCAGTGCAAGGTTTACACACAGCACGGTGTGTGAGTCTCGGAGATCAGAGTCAGTGCAACGTTAACACACAGCACGGTGCGTGAGTCTCCGAGATCAGAGTCAGTGCAACGTTAACACACAGCACGGTGCGTGAGTCTCCGAGATCAGAGTCAGTGCAAGGTTTACACACAGCACGGTGCGTGAGTCTCGGAGGTCACAGTCAGTGCAAGGTTTACACACAGCACGGTGCGTGAGTCTCGGAGATCAGAGTCAGTGCAAGGTTTACACACAGCACGGTGCGTGAGTCTCGGAGATCAGAGTCAGTGCAAGGTTTACACACAGTACGGTGCGTGATCCTCGGAGATCAGAGTCAGTGCAAGGTTTACACAAAGCACGGTGCGTGAGTCTCGGAGATCAGAGTCAGTGCAAGGTTTACACACAGCACGGTGCGTGAGTCTCCGAGATCAGTCAGTGCAAGGTTTACACACAGCACGGTGCGTGAGTCTCGGAGATCAGAGTCAGTGCAAGGTTTACACACAGCACGGTGCGTGATCCTCGGAGATCAGAGTCAGTGCAAGGTTTACACACAGCACGGTGCGTGATCCTCGGAGATCAGAGTCAGTGCAAGGTTTACACACAGCACGGTGAGTGAGTCTCGGAGATCAGAGTCAGTGCAAGGTTTACACACAGCACGGTGCGTGAGTCTCCGAGATCAGAGTCAGTGCAAGGTTTACACACAGCACGGTGCGTGAGTCTCGGAGATCAGAGTCAGTGCAAGGTTTACACACAGCACGGTGCGTGATCCTCGGAGATCAGAGTCAGTGCAAGGTTTACACTCAGCACGATGCGTGAGTCTCGGAGATCAGAGTCAGTGCAAGGTTTACACACAGCACGGTGCGTGAGTCTCGGAGATCAGAGTCAGTGCAAGGTTTACACACAGCACGGTGAGTGAGTCTCGGAGATCAGAGTCAGTGCAAGGTTTACACACGGCACGGTGCGTGATCCTCGGAGATCAGAGTCAGTGCAAGGTTTACACACAGCACGGTGCGTGAGTCTCGGAGATCAGAGTCAGTGCAAGGTTTACACACAGCACGGTGCGTGAGTCTCGGAGATCAGAGTCAGTGCAAGGTTTACACACAGCACGGTGCATGATCCTCGGAGATCAGAGTCAGTGCAAGGTTTACACACAGCACGGTGCGTGAGTCTCGGAGATCAGAGTCAGTGCAAGGTTTACACACAGCACGATGCGTGAGTCTCCGAGATCAGAGTCAGTGCAAGGTTTACACTCAGCACGGTGCGTGATCCTCGGAGATCAGAGTCAGTGCAAGGTTTACACACAGCACGGTGCATGAGTCTCGGAGATCAGAGTCAGTGCAAGGTTTACACACAGCACGGTGCGTGAGTCTCGGAGATCAGAGTCAGTGCAAGGTTTACACACAGCACGGTGCGTGAGTCTCCGAGATCAGTCAGTGCAAGGTTTACACACAGCACGGTGCGTGAGTCTCGGAGATCAGAGTCAGTGCAAGGTTTACACACAGCACGGTGCGTGAGTCTCGGAGATCAGAGTCAGTGCAACGTTAACACTCAGCACGATGCGTGAGTCTCGGAGATCAGAGTCAGTGCAACGTTAACACACAGCACGGTGAGTGAGTCTCGGAGATCAGTCAGTGCAAGGTTTACACACAGCACGGTGCGTGAGTCTCGGAGATCAGAGTCAGTGCAACGTTAACACTCAGCACGATGCGTGAGTCTCGGAGATCAGAGTCAGTGCAACGTTAACACACAGCACGGTGAGTGAGTCTCGGAGATCAGTCAGTGCAAGGTTTACACACAGCACGGTGCGTGAGTCTCGGAGATCAGAGTCAGTGCAAGGTTTACACACAGCACGGTGCGTGAGTCTCGGAGATCAGAGTCAGTGCAACGTTAACACTCAGCACGATGCGTGAGTCTCGGAGATCAGAGTCAGTGCAACGTTAACACACAGCACGGTGAGTGAGTCTCGGAGATCAGTCAGTGCAAGGTTTACACACAGCACGGTGCGTGAGTCTCGGAGATCAGAGTCAGTGCAACGTTAACACTCAGCACGATGCGTGAGTCTCGGAGATCAGAGTCAGTGCAACGTTAACACACAGCACGGTGAGTGAGTCTCGGAGATCAGTCAGTGCAAGGTTTACACACAGCACGGTGCGTGAGTCTCGGAGATCAGAGTCAGTGCAACGTTAACACTCAGCACGATGCGTGAGTCTCGGAGATCAGAGTCAGTGCAACGTTAACACACAGCACGGTGAGTGAGTCTCGGAGATCAGTCAGTGCAAGGTTTACACACAGCACGGTGCGTGAGTCTCGGAGATCAGAGTCAGTGCAAGGTTTACACACAGCACGGTGCGTGAGTCTCGGAGATCAGAGTCAGTGCAACGTTAACACTCAGCACGATGCGTGAGTCTCGGAGATCAGAGTCAGTGCAACGTTAACACACAGCACGGTGAGTGAGTCTCGGAGATCAGTCAGTGCAAGGTTTACACACAGCACGGTGCGTGAGTCTCGGAGATCAGAGTCAGTGCAACGTTAACACTCAGCACGATGCGTGAGTCTCGGAGATCAGAGTCAGTGCAACGTTAACACACAGCACGGTGAGTGAGTCTCGGAGATCAGTCAGTGCAAGGTTTACACACAGCACGGTGCGTGAGTCTCGGAGATCAGAGTCAGTGCAAGGTTTACACACAGCACGGTGCGTGAGTCTCGGAGATCAGAGTCAGTGCAAGGTTTACACACAGCACGGTGAGTGAGTCTCGGAGATCAGAGTCAGTGCAAGGTTTACACACAGCACGGTGCGTGAGTCTCGGAGATCAGAGTCAGTGCAAGGTTTACACACAGCACGATGCGTGAGTCTCCGAGATCAGAGTCAGTGCAAGGTTTACACACAGCATGGTGCGTGAGTCTCGGAGATCAGAGTCAGTGCAAGGTTTACACACAGCACGGTGCGTGAGTCTCGGAGATCAGAGTCAGTGCAAGGTTTACACACAGCACGGTGCGTGAGTCTCGGAGATCAGAGTCAGTGCAAGGTTTACACTCAGCACAGTGCGTGATCCTCGGAGATCAGAGTCAGTGCAAGGTTTACACTCAGCACGGTGCGTGATCCTCGGAGATCAGAGTCAGTGCAAGGTTTACACACAGCACGATGCGTGAGTCTCGGAGATCAGATTAAGTGCAAGGTTTACACACAGCACAGTGCGTGATCTTCGGAGATCAGAGTCAGTGCAAGGTTTACACTCAGCACGGTGCGTGATCCTCGGAGATCAGAGTCAGTGCAAGGTTTACACACAGCACGGTGTGTGAGTCTCGGAGATCAGAGTCAGTGCAAGGTTTACACACAGCACGGTGCGTGAGTCTCCGAGATCAGAGTCAGTGCAAGGTTTACACACAGCACAGTGCGTGATCTTCGGAGATCAGAGTCAGTGCAAGGTTTACACTCAGCACGGTGCGTGATCCTCGGAGATCAGAGTCAGTGCAAGGTTTACACACAGCACGGTGCGTGACTCTCCGAGATCAGAGTCAGTGCAAGGTTTACACACAGCACGGTGCGTGAGTCTCCGAGATCAGAGTCAGTGCAAGGTTTACACACAGCACGGTGCGTGAGTCTCGGAGGTCACAGTCAGTCCAACGTTTATATATAGCACGGTGCGTGATCCTCCCAGTTTGCAGTGGCAGACAGACATAACGGCACAGGTTGAAAACAAGTGATTTTGAAAACTTTAGTGGGTGCATTGCTCTGCCATGCCTTTATGACTCGGCTGTTGTCGGGGTCTGACTCGGAGTTCCGCGCAAGTGCAATGGGTCCACAAAAGTTTACCGACCAAACTTTCGTTATCGCCCCCTCCCCAGCTCAGGTGTGCAACGGCTGATTTAGTGTCGGTCAGCTCCTTGCCCAATTCGGACGGATTTCTGGGCGGGAGGCGCAAACCTTTATAGGCGCTAAAATACTGCTTCGCCTGGATTAACGGCCCAAATGAGGCCCGCCCGAATTTCTCCCCCTTTCTTTCTAAATGTTAATCCCACTATTGTTCAATATTACTTAAATATCTCTCTTTCTAAAGTGTTATTACCTTCCATATAACTACTCAGTATCTGAAGAGTAACTGACTGATTATTCAGGAAACCTCCTGCTGATTACCACCCACCGCCCTCCCTCAGCTGATGAATCAGTACTCCTCCATGTTGAACACCACTTGGAAGAAGCACTGAGAGTAGCAAGGGCACAGAATGTATTCTGGGTGGGGGACTTCAATGTCCATCACCAAGAGCGGCTCGGTAGCACCAGCACTGACCGAGCTGGCCGAGACACAGCTGCCAGACTGGGCCTGCGGCAGATGTTGGGAGAACCAACACGAGGGAAAAACCTATTTGACCTCGTCCTCACCAATCTACCTGTCGCAGGTGCATCTGTCCATGACAGCATTGGTAGCAGTGACCACCGCACAGACATTGTGGAGGAAGTCCCGTCTTCACACTGAGGACACTCTCCATCGTGTTGTGTGGCACTACCAGCGTGCTAAATGGGATGGATTCAGAACAGATCTAGCAGCTCAAAACTGGGCATCCATGAGGCATGTGGGCCATCAGCAGCAGCAGAATTGTATTCCACCACAATCTGTAACCTCATGGCCCGGCATATCCCTCACTCTACCATTACCATCAAGCCTGGGGACCAACCTTGGTTCAATGAGGAGTGTAGAACAGCATGCCAGGAGCAGCACCAGGCATACCTAAAATAAGGTACCAACCTGGGGAAGCTACAACACAGGACTACATGCATGCTAAACAGCGGAAGCAGCAAGCTATAGACAGAGCTAAGCGATCCCACAATCAACGGATCAGATCAAAGCTCTGCAGTCCTGCCACATCCAGTCGTGAATGGTGGTGGACCATTAAACAATTAACAGGAGGAGGAGTCCTAGATGGTGTCGAACTTCTTGAGTGTTGTTGGAGCTGCACTCATCCAGGCAAGTGGAGAGTATTCCGTCACAGTCCAGAACTCTATGAATATCCCCATCCTCAATGATGACGGAGCCCAGCACGTGAGTGCAAAAGACAAGGCTGAAGTGTTTGCAACCATCTTCAGCCAGAATTGTCGAGTGGATGATCCATATCGGCCTCCTCCTGAGGTCCCCTCCATCACAGAGGCCAGTCTTCAGCCAATTCGATTCACTCCATGTGATATCAAAAAACAGCTGAGCGCACTGGATACAGCAAAGGCTATAAGTCTCGACAATATCCCGGCTGTTGTGCTGAAGACTTGTGCTTCAGAACTAGCCGCGCCTCTAGCCAAGCTGTTCCAGTACAGCTACAACAGTGGCATCTATCCGACAATGTGGAAAACTGTCCGGGTATATTCTGTCCAGAAAAAACAGGACAAATCCAATCCGGCCTATTACTGCCCCATCAGTCTACTCTCAATCATCAGCAAAGTGATGAAAGGTGTCATCGACAGTGCTATCAAGTGGCACTGCCTCACCAATAACCTGCTCACCGATGCCCAGTTTGGGTTCCGCCAGAGCCACTTGGCTCCAGACCTCATTACAGCTTTGGTCCAAACATGGACAAAAGAGCTGAAATCCAGAGGTGAGGTGAGAGTGACTGCCCTCGACATCAAGGCAGCATTTCACCGAGTGTTGCGTTAAGGAGCCCGAGTAAAACTGAAGTCAGTGGAAAGCAGGGGGAAATCTCTCCACTGGCTGGAGTCATACCTAGCATTTGTGGTTGTTGGGAGGTGAATCATCACAGCCCCAGGATATCACTGCAGGAGTTCCCAAGGGCAGTGTCCCAGGCCCAACCATCTTCAGCTGCTTCATCAATGACCTTCCTTCCATCATAAGGTCAGATGTTCGCTGATGACTGCACAGTGTTCAGTTCCATTCGCAACTCCTCAGATAATGAAGCAGTCCATGCCCACATGCAGCAAGACCGGGACAACATTCAGGCTTGGGCTGATAAGTGGCAAGTAACATTCGCGCCACACAATGACCATCTCCAACAAGCGAGATTCTAACCACCGCCCCTTGACATTCAGCGGCATTACCATCGCCGAATCCCCCACCATCAACATCCTGGGGGTCACCATTGACCAGAAACTTAACTGGACCAGCCACATAAATACTGTGACCACAAGAGCAGGTCAGAGGCTGGGTATTCTGCGGCAAGTGTCTCACCTCCTGACTCCCCAAAGCCTTTCCACCATCTACAGGGCACAAGTCAGGAGTGTGATGGAATACTCTCCACTTGCCTGGATGAGTGCAACTCCAACAACACTCAAGAAGCTCGACACCATCCAGGACAAAGCAGTCCACTTGCTCAGCACCCCATCCACCACCTTCAACATTCACCCCATCCACCACCGGCGCACCGTGACTGCGGTGTGTACCATCTACAAGGCTTCTCCCAAACCTACGACCTCTACCACCTAGAAGTACAAGGGCAGCAGGCGCATGGGAACACCACCACCTCCCCATTCCCCTCCCAGTCACACACCCTACCGCGCGCTAAAATGTAATTGAAAAAAAAGGATTTAAAAAATATTCCCGATACGTTTGAGTGGTAACTTGGTGATTAATAAAGCTGAAAATGGGCTTCTCACAAAAAATAAGCATTCTAATCACAGCGTCAATCCACCACACGATTCTAAATGATTGTAAATGAACTTTTATAAGATATACAAAACCATTTTGTAGTTAGACTGGGGTTAGATTTGGAGTACAATAGTCAGTTCCTTAGTAAATTTAAAAATGTTTTCACTCAAAAGAACCAGTGTAATTTTTGGAGCCTCCTCGGAGGACCGCAAACGAGCGCAATTAGCAGGAACTCGTCGCGGTGATTCGCTCACCCTGGGGGCGGGGCCAGTTTGTGGGTGGGGCCTAGCACAACAACTACGGAAACTTGAGTTCCACTGAATGCAATTTGCATTTAAAATTCCGCGATCTTCCGCGTTGGTTACATTGATATCGGGCGAGGGAATTGCGCAATCGAGCGGAATCACCAGGTCACAGTATTTTATTCCCAATGTTACTTTGTTAAAGCATCAGGTTATCACATTAAACGGCAGGGAGTGACTCTCGGGCACGGAGCGACTCTCGGGCACGGAGCGACTCGACTCGCGGGCACAGAGCGACTCGACTCTCGGGCACGGGGCGACTCGACTCGCGGGCACAGTGACCCGCGGGCACGGAGCAAACCGTGGGCCCGGGCTGAGTCGACTCGTGGGCACAGAGTGACCCGCAGGCACGGAGTGACCCGACTCATGGGCACAGAGGGACTCGACCTCCGGACATGGAGTGACTCGACCAGCGGGCCCGGAATGACCCGTGGGCACGGAGCAACTCGACCCGTGGGCACGGAACGACTCGACCCGTGGGCACGGAGCGACCCGCAGGCACGGAGCGACTCGACCTGTGGGCACGGAGCGACCCGCAGGCACGGAGCGACTCGACCCGTGGACACGGAGCGACTCGACCCGCAGGCACAGAGCGACCCGCAGGCACGGAGAGACTCGACCCGTGGGCACGGAGCGACTCGACCCGCAGGCACAGAGCGACCCGACCCGTGGGCACGGAGCGACCCGCAGGCACGGAGCGACTCGACCCGTGGACACGGAGCGACCCGCAGGCACGGAGCGACTCGACCCGTGGACACGGAGCGACCCGCAGGCACGGAGAGACTCGACCCGCGGGCACAGAGCGACCCGCAGGCACGGAGAGACTCGACCCGCGGGCACGGAGCGACTCGACCCGCGGGCACGGAGCGACTCGACCCGCGGGCACGGAGAGACTCGACCCGTGGGCACGGAGCGACCCGCAGGCACGGAGAGACTCGACCCGCGGGCACGGAGAGACTCGCCCTGTGGGCACAGAGCGACCCGTGGGCACGGAGCGACCCGCAGGCACGGAGAGACTCGACCCGCGGGCACGGAGAGACTCGCCCTGTGGGCACAGAGCGACCCGCAGGCACGGAGCGCCTCGACCCGTGGGCACGGAGCGACCCGCAGGCACGGAGAGACTCGACCCGTGGGCACAGAGAGACTCGCCCTGTGGGCACAGAGCGACCCGCAGGCACGGAGCAACTCGACTCGCCGGCACGGAGAGACTCGACCCGTGGACACAGAGCGACTCGACCCGTGGGCACAGAGCGACCCGCAGGCACGGAGGGACTCGACCCGTGGGCGTGGGCACAGAACGACCCGCAGGCACGGAGCAACTTGACTCGCCGGCACGGAGAGACTCGACCCGTGGACACAGAGCGACTCGACCCGTGGGCACGGAGCGACCCGCAGGCACGGAGAGACTCGACCCGTGGGCACAGAGAGACTCGCCCTGTGGGCACAGAGCGACCCGCAGGCACGGAGAGACTCGACCCGCGGACACGGAGCTACTCGACCCGTGGGCACAGAGCGACCCGCAGGCACGGAGAGACTCGACCCGTGGGCACAGAGAGACTCGCCCTGTGGGCACAGAGCGACCCGCAGGCATGGAGCAACTCGACTCGCGGGCACGGAGCAACTCGACCCGCGGGCACAGAGCGACTCGACCCGTGGACACGGAGCGACTCGACCCGTGGACACGGAGCGACTCGACCCGCGGGCACAGAGCGACCCGCAGGCACGGAGCGACTCGACCCGTGGACACGGAGCGACTCGACTCGCGGGCACGAAGAGACTCAACCCGCAGGCACGGAGAGACGCGACCTGTGGGCACAGAGCGACCCGCAGGCACAGAGCGACTCGACCCGTGGGCACGGAGAGACTCGACCCGCGGGCACGGAGCGACTCGACCCGCAGGCACAGAGCGACCCGCAGGCACGGAGCGACTCGACCCGCGGGCACGGAGCGACTCGACCCGTGGGCACGGAGCGACCCGCAGGCACGGAGCGACTCGACCCGCGGGCACGGAGCGACTCGACCCGCGGGCACGGAGAGACTCGACCCGTGGGCACGGAGCGACCCGCAGGCACGGAGCGACTCGACCCGCGGGCACGGAGCGACTCGACCCGCGGGCACGGAGAGACTCGACCCGTGGGCACGGAGCGACCCGCAGGCACGGAGAGACTCGACCCGCGGGCACGGAGCGACTCGACCCGTGGGCACAGAGCGACCCGCAGGCACGGAGAGATTCGACCCGTGGACACGGAGCTACTCGACTCGTGGACACGGAGCGACTCGACCCGTGGACACGGAGCGACCCGCAGGCACGGAGAGACTCGACCCGCGGGCACAGAGCGACCCGCAGGCACGGAGCGACCCGCAGGCACGGAGAGACTCGACCCGCGGGCACGGAGAGACTCGCCCTGTGGGCACAGAGCGACCCGTGGGCACGGAGCGACCCGCAGGCACGGAGAGACTCGACCCGCGGGCACGGAGAGACTCGCCCTGTGGGCACAGAGCGACCCGCAGGCACGGAGCAACTCGACTCGCCGGCACGGAGAGACTCGACCCGCGGGCACAGAGCGACTCGACCCGTGGGCACAGAGCGACCCGCAGGCACGGAGCGACCCGCAGGCACGGAGGGACTCGACCCGTGGGCGTGGGCACAGAACGACCCGCAGGCACGGAGAGACTCGACCCGCGGGCACAGAGCGACTCGACCCGTGGGCACAGAGCGACCCGCAGGCACGGAGCGACCCGCAGGCACGGAGAGACTCGACCCGTGGGCACAGAGAGACTCGCCCTGTGGGCACAGAGCGACCCGCAGGCACGGAGAGACTCGACCCGCGGACACGGAGCTACTCGACTCGCGGGCACAGAGCGACCCGCAGGCACGGAGCGACTCGACCCGCGGGCACAGAGCGACCCGCGGGCACAGAGCGACTCGACCCGTGGGCACAGAGCGACCCGCAGGCACGGAGCGACCCGCAGGCACGGAGGGACTCGACCCGTGGGCGTGGGCACAGAACGACCCGCAGGCACGGAGAGACTCGACCCGCGGGCACAGAGCGACTCGACCCGTGGGCACAGAGCGACCCGCAGGCACGGAGCGACCCGCAGGCACGGAGAGACTCGACCCGTGGGCACAGAGAGACTCGCCCTGTGGGCACAGAGCGACCCGCATGCACGGAGAGACTCGACCCGCGGACACGGAGCTACTCGACTCGCGGGCACGGAGCGACCCGCAGGCACGGAGAGACTCGACCCGTGGGCACAGAGCGACCCGCAGGCACGGAGAGACTCAACCCGCGGGCACGGAGCTACTCGACTCGCGGGCACAGAGCGACCCGCAGGCACGGAGAGACTCGACCCGCGGGCACGGAGCTACTCGACTCGCGGGCACAGAGCGACCCGCAGGCACGGAGAGACTCAACCCGCGGGCACGGAGCTACTCGACTCGCGGGCACAGAGCGACCCGCAGGCACGTTGCGACTCGACCCGCAGGCACGGAGCTACTCGACTCGCGGGCACAGAGCGACCCGCAGGCACGGAGAGACTCGACCCGCGGGCACGGAGCTACTCGACTCGCGGGCACAGAGCGACCCGCAGGCACGGAGAGACTCGACCCGCAGGCACGGAGAGACTCGACTCGCGGGCACGAAGCTGCTCGACTCACGGGCACGGAGCGACTCGACTCGCGGGCACAGAGCGACCCGCAGGCACGGAGAGACTCGACCCGCGGGCACGGAGCTACTCGACTCGCGGGCACAGAGCGACCCGCAGGCACGGAGAGACTAGACCCGCGGGCACGGAGCTACTCGACTCGCGGGCACGGAGCTACTCGACTCGCGGGCACGGAGCGACCCGCAGGCACGAAGCTGCTCGACTCACGGGCACGGAGCTACTCGACTCGCGGGCACAGAGCGACCCGCAGGCACGGAGAGACTCGACCCGCGGGCACGGAGCTACTCGACTCGCGGGCACAGAGCGACCCGCAGGCACGGAGAGACTCGACCCGCGGGCACGAAGCTGCTCGACTCACGGGCACGGAGCGACTCGACTCGCGGGCACAGAGCGACCCGCAGGCACGGAGAGACTCGACCCGCGGGCACGGAGCTACTCGACTCGCGGGCACAGAGCGACCCGCAGGCACGGAGCGACTCGACTCGCGGGCACAGAGCGACCCGCAGGCACGGAGCGACTCGACTCGCGGGCACAGAGCGACCCGCAGGCACGGAGCGACTCGACTCACGGGCACAGAGCGACTCGACTCACGGGCACAGAGCGACCCGCAGGCACGGAGCTACTCGACTCGCGGGCACAGAGCGACCCGCAGGCACGGAGCGACTCGACTCGCGGGCACAGAGCGACCCGCAGGCACGGAGCGACTCGACTCGCGGGCACAGAGCGACTCGACTCGCGGGCACAGAGCGACCCGCGGGCACGGAGCGACTCGACTCGCGGGCACAGAGCGACTCGACTCGCGGGCACAGAGCGACTCGACTCGCGGGCACAGAGCGACTCGACTCGCGGGCACAGAGCGACCCGCAGGCACGGAGCGACTCGACTCACGGGCACAGAGCGACTCGACTCGCGGGCACAGAGCGACCCGCAGGCACGGAGCTACTCGACTCGTGGGCACAGAGCGACCCGCAGCTACTCGACTCACGGGCATGGAGCGACTCGACTCGTGGGCACGGAGCGACCCAACTCGCGGGCACGGAGTGACTTACCCGCGGGCACGGAGCGACTCGACTCGCGGGCACGGAGCGACCCCCGGGCACGGAGCGACTTACTCGCGGGCACGGAGCGACTCGACTCGCGGGCACAGAGCGACTTACTCGTGGGCACAGGGACACCGAGCGACTCACGGGCACGGAGCGAGGCCCTGACACGGAGCGACTTGCAGGCATGGAGCGAGGCCCTGACACGGAGCGAGGCCCTGACATGGAGCTACTCGACTCGCAAGCACGGGGCGACTCACGGGTACGGGGACACAGAATGACGTACTGGCACGGAGCGAGGCCCTGACACGGAGCGAGGCCCTGACACGGAGCGAGGCCCTGACACGGAGCGAGGCCTTGACACGGAGCGAGGCCCTGACACGGAGCGAAGCCTTGACACGGAGCGAGGCCCTGACACGGAGCGAGGCCCTGACACGGAGCGAGGCCCTGACACGGAGCGAGGCCTTGACACGGAGCGACTCGCGGGGATGTTTACCTGACTCTTTGCTGTACAGATAAAGTTGACTGTAATGCCAGATCTCACTGTTTGTGTCTTTGGTTCTTCCACTGTCACTGTTATGGCTTTGAAAGAGGGGACTGTAGATAAAACAGGTAGATGCACATCACAGGTAGATCGATATCCTTACAGCAAGAACACCAACACCAATACACTTAACAACACAATCTTAAACAGGATACAAAACTAAAAACCAACACATAGCGGCTTTGAGGTAGTGTTGAATCGTAAACAAAAGAAAGACTTTAATACAAAGGGGCAATCAAAATGGGATAAAACACGTCATGGTATACTGCCCCAGTCTATATACATGTGAGGGAATACTGCCCCAGTCTAAAAACGTGTGAGGGAATACTGCCCCAGTCTATATACGTGAGTGTATACTGCCCCAGTCTATATACGTGTGAGTGTATACTGCCCCAGTCTATATACGTGTGAGTGTATACTGCCCCAGTCTATATACGTGTGAGGGAATACTGCCCCAGTCTATATACGTGAGTGTATACTGCCCCAGTCAATATACGTGAGTGAATACAGCCCCAGTCTATATACGTGTGAGGGAATACTGCCCCAGTCTATATACGTGTGAGGGAATACTGCCCCAGTCTATATACGTGAGTGTATACTGCCCCAGTCTATATACGTGTGAGTGTATACTGCCCCAGTCTATATACGTGTGAGGGAATACTGCCCCAGTCTATATACGTGTGAGGGAATACTGCCCCAGTCTATATACGTGAGTATATACTGCCCCAGTCTATATACGTGTGAGGGAATACTGCCCCAGTCTATATAAGTGTGAGGGAATACTGCCCCAGTCTATATACGTGTGAGGGAATACTGCCCCAGTCTATATACGTGAGTGTATACTGCCCCAGTCCATAGACGTGTGAGGGAATACTGCCCCAGTCTATATACGTGTGAGGGAATACTGCCCCAGTCTATATACGTGTGAGGGAATACTGCTCCAGTCTATATACGTGAGTATATACTGCCCCAGTCGATATACGTGTGAGGGAATACTGCCCCAGTCTATATACGTGTGAGGGAATACTGCCCCAGTCTATATACGTGAGTGGAAACTGCCCCAGTCTATATACGTGAGTGTATACTGCCCCAGTCGAAATACGTGAGTGAATACTGCCCCAGTCTATATACGTGTGAGGGAATACTGCCCCAGTCAATATACGTGAGTGTATACTGCCCCAGTCTATATACGTGAGTGTATACTGCCCCAGTCTATATACGTGAGTGAATACTGCCCCAGTCTATATACGTGAGTGAATACTGCCCCAGTCTATATACGTGTGAGGGAATACTGCCCCAGTCAATATACGTGAGTGTATACTGCCCCAGTCTATATACGTGAGTGTATACTGCCCCAGTCTATATACGTGAGTGAATACTGCCCCAGTCTATATACGTGTGAGGGAATACTGCCCCAGTCAATATACGTGAGTGTATACTGCCCCAGTCTATATACGTGAGTGTATACTGCCCCAGTCTATATACGTGAGTGAATACTGCCCCAGTCTATATACGTGAGTATATACTGCCCCAGTCTATATACGTGAGTGAATACTGCCCCAGTCTATATACGTGAGTGTATACTGCCCCAGTCTATATACGTGAGTGAATACTGCCCCAGTCCATATACGTGTGAGTGTATACTGCCCCAGTCTATATACGTGTGAGGGAATACTGCCCCAGTCTATATACGTGTGAGTGTATATTGCCCCATTCTATATACGTGAGTGTATACTGCCCCAGTCTATATACGTGAGTGAATACTGCCCCAGTCTATATACGTGAGTGTATACTGCCCCAGTCTATATACGTGTGAGTGTATACTGCCCCAGTCTATATACGTGAGTGCATACTGCCCCAGTCTATATACGTGAGTGAATACTGCCCCAGTCTATATACGTGAGGGAATACTGCCCCAGTCTATATACGTGTGAGTGTATACTGCCCCAGTCGATATACGTGAGTGTATACTGCCCCAGTCTATATACGTGTGAGTGTCTACTGCCCCAGTCTATATACGTGTGAGTGAGTACTGCCCCAGTCTATATACGTGAGTGAATACTGCCCCAGTCTATATACGTGAGTGTATACTGCCCCAGTCTATATACGTGTGAGTGAATACTGCCCCAGTCTATATACGTGTGAGTATATACTGCCCCAGTCTATATACGTGTGAGTATATACTGCCCCAGTCCATATACGTGTGAGTGTATACTGCCCCAGTCTATATACGTGAGTGAATACTGCCCCAGTCTATATACGTGAGTGAATACTGCCCCAGTCTATATACGTGTGAGTGAATACTGCCCCAGTCTATATACGTGAGTGAATACTGCCCCAGTCTATATACGTGTGAGTGTATACTGCCCCATTTTATATACGTGAGTGTAGACTGCCCCAGTCTATATACGTGAGTGTATACTGCCCCAGTCTATATACGTGAGTGAATACTGCCCCAATCTATATACGTGTGAGTGAATACTGCCCCAGTCTATATACGTGAGTGTATACTGCCCCAGTCTATATACGTGAGTGCATACTGCCCCAGTCTATATATATGTGAGTGAATACTGCCCCAGTCTATATACGTGTGAGGGAATACTGCCCCAGTCTATATATGTGAGTGAATACTGCCCCAGTCTATATACGTGTGAGTGAATACTGCCCCAGTCTATATACGTGTCAGTGTATACTGCCCCAGTCTATATACGTGAGTGAATACTGCCCCAGTCTATATACGTGAGTGTATACTGCCCCAGTCTATATACGTGTGAGTGTATACTGCCCCAGTCTATATACGTGAGTATATACTGCCCCAGTCTATATACGTGTGAGTGAATACGGCCCCAGTCTATATACGTGTGAGTGAATACTGCCCCAGTCTACATACGTGAGTATATACTGCCTCAGTCCATATAGGTGAGGGAATACTGCCACAGTCTATATACGTGAGGGAATACTGCCCCAGTCTATATACGTGTGAGTGAATACTGCCCCAGTCTATATACGTGTGAGTATATACTGCCCCAGTCTATATACGTGAGTGTATACTGCCCCAGTCTATATACGTGAGTATATATTGCCCCAGTCTATATACGTGAGTGTATACTGCCCCAGTCTATATACGTGAGTATATACTGCCCCAGTCTATATACGTGTGAGGGAGTACTGCCCCAGTCTATATACGTGAGTGTATCCTGCCCCAGTCTATATACGTGTGAGTGAGTACTGCCCCAGTCTATATACGTGAGTGAATACTGCCCCAGTCGAGATACGTGAGTGTATACTGCCCCAGTCTATATACGTGTGAGTGAATACGGCCCCAGTCTATATACGTGTGAGTGAATACTGCCCCAGTCTACATACGTGAGTATATACTGCCTCAGTCCATATAGGTGAGGGAATACTGCCACAGTCTATATACGTGAGGGAATACTGCCCCAGTCTATATACGTGTGAGTGAATACTGCCCCAGTCTATATACGTGTGAGTATATACTGCCCCAGTCTATATACGTGAGTGTATACTGCCCCAGTCTATATACGTGAGTATATATTGCCCCAGTCTATATACGTGAGTGTATACTGCCCCAGTCTATATACGTGTGAGTGAATACTGCCCCAGTCTATATACGTGAGTGAATACTGCCCCAGTCTATATACGTGTGAGTGTATACTGCCCCAGTCTATATACGTGAGTGAATACTGCCCCAGTCTATATACGTGAGTATATACTGCCCCAGTCTATATACGTGAGTGAATACTGCCCCAGTCTATATACGTGAGTGTATACTGCCCCAGTCTATATACGTGAGTGAATACTGCCCCAGTCTATATACGTGTGAGTGAATACTGCCCCAGTCTACATACGTGTGAGTGAATACTGCCCCAGTCTACATACGTGTGAGTGAATACTGCCCCAGTCTATATACGTGAGTGTATACTGCCCCAGTCTATATACATGTGAGTGAATACTGCCCCAGTCTATATACGTGTGAGGGAATACTGCCCCAGTCTACATACGTGTGAGTGAATACTGCCCCAGTCTATATACGTGTGAGGGAATACTGCCCCAGTCTATATACGTGAGTGTATACTGCCCCAGTCTATATACGTGAGTGTATACTGCCCCAGTCTATATACGTGAGTGAATACTGCCCCAGTCTATATACGTGTGAGTGAATACTGCCCCAGTCTATATACGTGAGTGTATACTGCCCCAGTCTATATACGTGTGAGTATATACTGCCCCAGTCTATATACGTGAGTGAATACTGCGCCAGTCTATATACGTGAGTGTATACTGCCCCAGTCTATATACGTGAGTGTATACTGCCCCAGTCTATATACGTGTGAGTGTATACTGCCCCAGTCTATATACGTGAGTGAATACTGCCCCAGTCTATATACGTGTGAGTATATACTGCCCCAGTCTATATACGTGTGAGTATATACTGCCCCAGTCTATATACGTGAGTGTATACTGCCCCAGTCTATATACGTGAGTGTATACTGCCCCAGTCTGTATACGTGAGTGTATACTGCCCCAGTCTATATACGTGAGTGTATACTGCCCCAGTCTGTATATGTGAGTATATACTGCCCCAGTCTATATACGTGTGAGTGAATACTGCCCCAGTCTATATACGTGAGTGTATACTGCCCCAGTCTATATACGTGAGTGAATACTGCCCCAGTCTATATACGTGTGAGTGTATACTGCCCCAGTCCATATACGTGAGTGTATACTGCCCCAGTCTATATACGTGAGTGAATACTGCCCCAGTCTATATACGTGAGTGTATACTGCCCCAGTCTATATACGTGTGAGTGAATACTGCCCCAGTCTATATACTTGAGTGTATACTGCCCCAGTCTATCTACGTGAGTGAATACTGCGCCAGTCTATATACGTGTGTATACTGCCCCAGTCTATATAGGTGAGTGTATACTGCCCCAGTCTATATACGTGAGTGTATACTGCCCCAGTCTATATACGTGAGTGTATACTGCCCCAGTCTACATACGTGTGAGTGAATACTGCCCCAGTCTATATACCTGAGTGAACACTGCCCCAGTCTATATACGTGAGTATATACTGCCCCAGTCTATATACGTGAGTGTATACTGCCCTAGTCTATATACGTGAGTGAATACTGCCCCAGTCTATATACGTGTGAGTGTATACTGCCCCAGTCTAAATACGTGTGTATATACTGCCCCATTCTATATACGTGTGAGTGAATACTGCCCCAGTCTATATACGTGAGTGCATACTGCCCCAGTCTATATACGTGAGTGAATACTGCCCCAGTCTATATAGTGAGTGAATACTGCCCCAGTCTATATACGTGTGAGTGTATACTGCCCCAGTCTATATACGTGTGAGTATATACTGCCCCAGTCTATATACGTGAGTGAATACTGCGCCAGTCTATATACGTGAGTGAATACTGCCCCAGTCTATATAGGTGTGAGTGTATACTGCCCCAGTCTATATAAGTGAGTGAATACTGCCCCAGTCTGTATACATGAGTATAGACTGCCCCAGTCTATATACGTGAGAGTATACTGCCCCAGTCTATATACGTGAGTGTACACTGCCCCAGTCTATATACGTGTGAGTATATACTGCCCCAGTCTATATACGTGAGTGTATACTGCCCCAGTCTATATACGTGAGTGAATACTGCCCCAGTCTATATACGTGAGTGAATACTGCCCCAGTCTATATACGTGTGAGGGAATACTGCCCCAGTCTATATACGTGAGTGTATACTGCCCCAGTCTATATACGTGTGAGGGAATACTGCCCCAGTCTATATACGTGAGTGTATACTGCCCCAGTCTATATACGTGTGAGGGAATACTGCCCCAGTCTATATACGTGAGTGTATACTGCCCCAGTCCATATACGTGTGAGGGAATACTGCCCCAGTCTATATACGTGAGTATATACTGCCCCAGTCTATATACGTGAGTATATACTGCCCCAGTCTATATACGTGAGTATATACTGCCCCAGTCTATATACGTGTGAGTGAATACTGCCCCAGTCTATATATGTGTGAGGGAATACTGCCCCAGTCTATATACGTGTGAGGGAATACTGCCCCAGTCTATATACGTGAGAGTATACTGCCCCAGTCTATATACGTGAGTGTACACTACCCCAGTTTACGTGAGTATATACTGCCCCAGTCTATATACGTGAGTGTATACTGCCCCAGTCTATATACGTGAGTGAATACTGCCCCAGTCTATATACGTGAGTGAATACTGCCCCAGTCTATATAGGTGTGAGTGTATACTGCCCCAGTCTATATAAGTGAGTGAATACTGCCCCAGTCTGTATACATGAGTATAGACTGCCCCAGTCTATATACATGAGAGTATACTGCCCCAGTCTATATACGTGAGTGTACTCTGCCCCAGTCTATATACGTGTGAGGATATACTGCCCCAGTCTATATACGTGAGTGTATACTGCCCCAGTCTATATACGTGAGTGAATACTGCGCCAGTCTATATACGTGAGTGAATACTGCCCCAGTCTATATAGGTGTGAGTGTATACTGCCCCAGTCTATATAAGTGAGTGAATACTGCCCCAGTCTGTATACATGAGTATAGACTGCCCCAGTCTATATACGTGAGAGTATACTGCCCCAGTCTATATACGTGAGTGTACACTGCCCCAGTCTATATACGTGTGAGTATATACTGCCCCAGTCTATATACGTGAGTGTATACTGCCCCAGTCTATATACGTGAGTGAATACTGCCCCAGTCTATATACGTGTGAGGGAATACTGCCCCAGTCTATATACGTGAGTGTATACTGCCCCAGTCTATATACGTGTGAGGGAATACTGCCCCAGTCTATATACGTGAGTGTATACTGCCCCAGTCTATATACGTGTGAGGGAATACTGCCCCAGTCTATATACGTGAGTGTATACTGCCCCAGTCCATATACGTGTGAGGGAATACTGCCCCAGTCTATATACGTGAGTATATACTGCCCCAGTCTATATACGTGAGTATATACTGCCCCAGTCTATATACGTGAGTGAATACTGCCCCAGTCTATATACGTGTGAGTGTATACTGCCCCAGTCTATATACGTGAGTGAATACTGCCCCAGTCTATATACGTGAGTGCATACTGCCCCAGTCTATATACGTGAGTGAATACTGCCCCAGTCTATATACGTGTGAGTGTATACTGCCCCAGTCTATATACGCGAGTGTATACTGCCCCAGCCTACATACGTGAGTGAATACTGCCCCAGTCTATATACGTGTGAGGGAATACTGCCCCAGTCTATGTACGTGAGTGTATACTGCCCCAGTCTATATAAGTGAGTGAATACTGCCCCAGTCTATATATGTGAGTGTATACTGCCCCAGTCTATATTCGTAAGTGTATACTGCCCCAGTCTATATACGTGAGTGAATACTGCCCCAGTCTATATACGTGAGTGAATACTGCCCCAGTCTATATACGTGTGAGGGAATACTGCCCCAGTCTATATACGTGAGAAAACACTGCCCCAGTCTATATACGTGTGAGTGAATACTGCCCCAGTCTATATACGTGAGTGAATACTGCCCCAGTCTATATACGTGAGTATATACTGACCTAGTCTATATACGCGAGTATATGCTGCCCCAGTCTACATACGTGTGAGTGAATACTGCCCCAGTCTATATACGTGAGTGTATACTGCCCCAGTCTATATACGTGTGAGGGAATACTGCCCCAGTCTATATACGTGAGTATATACTGCCCCAGTCTATATGCGTGTGAGTGTATCCTGCCCCAGTCTATATACGTGTGAGGGAATACTGCCTCAGTCCATATACGTGAGTATACACTGCCCCAGTCTATATACGTGTGAGTGAATACTGCCCCAGTCTATATACGTGAGTGCATACTGCCCCAGTCTATATACGTGAGTGAATACTGCCCCAGTCTATATAGTGAGTGAATACTGCGCCAGTCTATATACGTGAGTGAATACTGCCCCAGTCTATATAGGTGTGAGTGTATACTGCCCCAGTCTATATAAGTGAGTGAATACTGCCCCAGTCTGTAAACATGAGTATAGACTGCCCCAGTCTATATACGTGAGAGTATACTGCCCCAGTCTATATACGTGAGTGTACACTGCCCCAGTCTATATACGTGTGAGTATATACTGCCCCAGTCTATATACGTGAGTGTATACTGCCCCAGTCTATATACGTGAGTGAATACTGCCCCAGTCTATATACGTGAGTGAATACTGCCCCAGTCTATATACGTGTGAGGGAATACTGCCCCAGTCTATATACGTGAGTGTATACTGCCCCAGTCTATATACGTGTGAGGGAATACTGCCCCAGTCTATATACGTGAGTGTATACTGCCCCAGTCTATATACGTGTGAGGGAATACTGCCCCAGTCTATATACGTGAGTGTATACTGCCCCAGTCCATATACGTGTGAGGGAATACTGCCCCAGTCTATATACGTGAGTATATACTGCCCCAGTCTATATACGTGAGTATATACTGCCCCAGTCTATATACGTGTGAGTGAATACTGCCCCAGTCTATATACGTGTGAGGGAATACTGCCCCAGTCTATATACGTGTGAGGGAATACTGCCCCAGTCTATATACGTGAGAGTATACTGCCCCAGTCTATATACGTGAGTGTACACTGCCCCAGTTTACGTGAGTATATACTGCCCCAGTCTATATACGTGAGTGTATACTGCCCCAGTCTATATACGTGAGTGAATACTGCCCCAGTCTATATACGTGAGTGAATACTGCCCCAGTCTATATAGGTGTGAGTGTATACTGCCCCAGTCTATATAAGTGAGTGAATACTGCCCCAGTCTGTATACATGAGTATAGACTGCCCCAGTCTATATACGTGAGAGTATACTGCCCCAGTCTATATACGTGAGTGTACACTGCCCCAGTCTATATACGTGTGAGTATATACTGCCCCAGTCTATATACGTGAGTGTATACTGCCCCAGTCTATATACGTGAGTGAATACTGCGCCAGTCTATATACGTGAGTGAATACTGCCCCAGTCTATATAGGTGTGAGTGTATACTGCCCCAGTCTATATAAGTGAGTGAATACTGCCCCAGTCTGTATACATGAGTATAGACTGCCCCAGTCTATATACGTGAGAGTATACTGCCCCAGTCTATATACGTGAGTGTACACTGCCCCAGTCTATATACGTGTGAGTATATACTGCCCCAGTCTATATACGTGAGTGTATACTGCCCCAGTCTATATACGTGAGTGAATACTGCCCCAGTCTATATACGTGAGTGAATACTGCCCCAGTCTATATACGTGTGAGGGAATACTGCTCCAGTCTATATACGTGAGTGTATACTGCCCCAGTCTATATACGTGTGAGGGAATACTGCCCCAGTCTATATACGTGAGTGTATACTGCCCCAGTCTATATACGTGTGAGGGAATACTGCCCCAGTCTATATACGTGAGTGTATACTGCCCCAGTCCATATACGTGTGAGGGAATACTGCCCCAGTCTATATACGCGAGTATATACTGTCCCAGTCTATATACGTGAGTATATACTGCCCCAGTCTATATACGTGTGAGTGAATACTGCCCCAGTCTATATACGTGTGAGGGAATACTGCCCCAGTCTATATACGTGTGAGGGAATACTGCCCCAGTCTATATACGTGAGAGTATACTGCCCCAGTCTATATACGTGAGTGTACACTGCCCCAGTTTACGTGAGTATATACTGCCCCAGTCTATATACGTGAGTGTATACTGCCCCAGTCTATATACGTGAGTGAATACTGCCCCAGTCTATATACGTGAGTGAATACTGCCCCAGTCTACATACGTGTGAGTGAATACTGCCCCAGTCTATATACGTGAGTGTATACTGCCCCAGTCTATATACATGTGAGTGAATACTGCCCCAGTCTATATACGTGTGAGGGAATACTGCCCCAGTCTACATACGTGTGAGTGAATACTGCCCCAGTCTATATACGTGTGAGGGAATACTGCCCCAGTCTATATACGTGAGTGTATACTGCCCCAGTCTATATACGTGAGTGTATACTGCCCCAGTCTATATACGTGAGTGAATACTGCCCCAGTCTATATACGTGTGAGTGAATACTGCCCCAGTCTATATACGTGAGTGTATACTGCCCCAGTCTATATACGTGTGAGTATATACTGCCCCAGTCTATATACGTGAGTGAATACTGCGCCAGTCTATATACGTGAGTGTATACTGCCCCAGTCTATATACGTGAGTGTATACTGCCCCAGTCTATATACGTGTGAGTGTATACTGCCCCAGTCTATATACGTGAGTGAATACTGCCCCAGTCTATATACGTGTGAGTATATACTGCCCCAGTCTATATACGTGTGAGTATATACTGCCCCAGTCTATATACGTGAGTGTATACTGCCCCAGTCTATATACGTGAGTGTATACTGCCCCAGTCTATATACGTGTGAGTGTATACTGCCCCAGTCTGTATATGTGAGTATACACTGCCCCAGTCTATATACGTGTGAGTGAATACTGCCCCAGTCTATATACGTGAGTGAATACTGCCCCAGTCTATATACGTGAGTGTATACTGCCCCAGTCTATATACGTGAGTGAATACTGCCCCAGTCTATATACGTGTGAGTGTATACTGCCCCAGTCCATATACGTGAGTGTATACTGCCCCAGTTTATATACGTGAGTGAATACTGCCCCAGTCTATATACGTGAGTGTATACTGCCCCAGTCTATATACGTGTGAGTGAATACTGCCCCAGTCTATATACTTGAGTGTATACTGCCCCAGTCTATCTACGTGAGTGAATACTGCGCCAGTCTATATACGTGTGTATACTGCCCCAGTCTATATAGGTGAGTGTATACTGCCCCAGTCTATATACGTGAGTGTATACTGCCCCAGTCTATATACGTGAGTGTATACTGCCCCAGTCTACATACGTGTGAGTGAATACTGCCCCAGTCTATATACCTGAGTGAACACTGCCCCAGTCTATATACGTGAGTATATACTGCCCCAGTCTATATACGTGAGTGTATACTGCCCTAGTCTATATACGTGAGTGAATACTGCCCCAGTCTATATACGTGTGAGTGTATACTGCCCCAGTCTAAATACGTGTGCATATACTGCCCAAGTCTGTATACGTGTGAGTGAATACTGCCCCAGTCTATATACGTGAGTGCATACTGCCCCAGTCTATATACGTGAGTGAATACTGCCCCAGTCTATATAGTGAGTGAATACTGCCCCAGTCTATATACGTGTGAGTGTATACTGCCCCAGTCTATATACGTGTGAGTATATACTGCCCCAGTCTATATACGTGAGTGAATACTGCGCCAGTCTATATACGTGAGTGAATACTGCCCCAGTCTATATAGGTGTGAGTGTATACTGCCCCAGTCTATATAAGTGAGTGAATACTGCCCCAGTCTGTATACATGAGTATAGACTGCCCCAGTCTATATACGTGAGAGTATACTGCCCCAGTCTATATACGTGAGTGTACACTGCCCCAGTCTATATACGTGTGAGTATATACTGCCCCAGTCTATATACGTGAGTGTATACTGCCCCAGTCTATATACGTGAGTGAATACTGCCCCAGTCTATATACGTGTGAGGGAATACTGCCCCAGTCTATATACGTGAGTGTATACTGCCCCAGTCTATATACGTGTGAGGGAATACTGCCCCAGTCTATATACGTGAGTGTATACTGCCCCAGTCTATATACGTGTGAGGGAATACTGCCCCAGTCAATATACGTGAGTGTATACTGCCCCAGTCCATATACGTGTGAGGGAATACTGCCCCAGTCTATATACGTGAGTATATACTGCCCCAGTCTATATACGTGAGTATATACTGCCCCAGTCTATATACGTGTGAGTGAATACTGCCCCAGTCTATATATGTGTGAGGGAATACTGCCCCAGTCTATATACGTGTGAGGGAATACTGCCCCAGTCTATATACGTGAGAGTATACTGCCCCAGTCTATATACGTGAGAGTATACTGCCCCAGTCTATATACGTGAGTGTACACTACCCCAGTTTACGTGAGTATATACTGCCCCAGTCTATATACGTGAGTGTATACTGCCCCAGTCTATATACGTGAGTGAATACTGCCCCAGTCTATATACGTGAGTGAATACTGCCCCAGTCTATATAGGTGTGAGTGTATACTGCCCCAGTCTATATAAGTGAGTGAATACTGCCCCAGTCTGTATACATGAGTATAGACTGCCCCAGTATATGTACGTGAGAGTATACTGCCCCAGTCTATATACGTGAGTGTACTCTGCCCCAGTCTATATACGTGTGAGGATATACTGCCCCAGTCTATATACGTGAGTGTATACTGCCCCAGTCTATATACGTGAGTGAATATTGCGCCAGTCTATATACGTGAGTGAATACTGCCCCAGTCTATACAGGTGTGAGTGTATACTGCCCCAGTCTATATAAGTGAGTGAATACTGCCCCAGTCTGTATACATGAGTATAGACTGCCCCAGTCTATATACGTGAGAGTATACTGCCCCAGTCTATATACGTGAGTGTACACTGCCCCAGTCTATATACGTGTGAGTATATACTGCCCCAGTCTATATACGTGAGTGTATACTGCCCCAGTCTATATACGTGAGTGAATACTGCCCCAGTCTATATACGTGTGAGGGAATACTGCCCCAGTCTATATACGTGAGTGTATACTGCCCCAGTCTATATACGTGTGAGGGAATACTGCCCCAGTCTATATACGTGAGTGTATACTGCCCCAGTCTATATACGTGTGAGGGAATACTGCCCCAGTCTATATACGTGAGTGTATACTGCCCCAGTCCATATACGTGTGAGGGAATACTGCCCCAGTCTATATACGTGAGTATATACTGCCCCAGTCTATATACGTGAGTATATACTGCCCCAGTCTATATACGTGAGTGAATACTGCCCCAGTCTATATACGTGTGAGTGTATACTGCCCCAGTCTATATACGTGAGTGAATACTGCCCCAGTCTATATACGTGAGTGCATACTGCCCCAGTCTATATACGTGAGTGAATACTGCCCCAGTCTATATACGTGTGAGTGTATACTGCCCCAGTCTATATACGCGAGTGTATACTGCCCCAGCCTACATACGTGAGTGAATACTGCCCCAGTCTATATACGTGTGAGGGAATACTGCCCCAGTCTATGTACGTGAGTGTATACTGCCCCAGTCTATATAAGTGAGTGAATACTGCCCCAGTCTATATATGTGAGTGTATACTGCCCCAGTCTATATTCGTAAGTGTATACTGCCCCAGTCTATATACGTGAGTGAATACTGCCCCAGTCTATATACGTGAGTGAATACTGCCCCAGTCTATATACGTGTGAGGGAATACTGCCCCAGTCTATATACGTGAGAAAACACTGCCCCAGTCTATATACGTGTGAGTGAATACTGCCCCAGTCTATATACGTGAGTGAATACTGCCCCAGTCTATATACGTGAGTATATACTGACCTAGTCTATATACGCGAGTATATACTGCCCCAGTCTACATACGTGTGAGTGAATACTGCCCCAGTCTATATACGTGAGTGTATACTGCCCCAGTCTATATACGTGTGAGGGAATACTGCCCCAGTCTATATACGTGAGTATATACTGCCCCAGTCTATATGCGTGTGAGTGTATACTGCCCCAGTCTATATACGTGTGAGGGAATACTGCCTCAGTCCATATACGTGAGTATACACTGCCCCAGTCTATATACGTGTGAGTGAATACTGCCCCAGTCTATATACGTGAGTGCATACTGCCCCAGTCTATATACGTGAGTGAATACTGCCCCAGTCTATATAGTGAGTGAATACTGCCCCAGTCTATATACGTGTGAGTGTATACTGCCCCAGTCTATATACGTGTGAGTATATACTGCCCCAGTCTATATACGTGAGTGAATACTGCGCCAGTCTATATACGTGAGTGAATACTGCCCCAGTCTATATAGGTGTGAGTGTATACTGCCCCAGTCTATATAAGTGAGTGAATACTGCCCCAGTCTGTATACATGAGTATAGACTGCCCCAGTCTATATACGTGAGAGTATACTGCCCCAGTCTATATACGTGAGTGTACACTGCCCCAGTCTATATACGTGTGAGTATATACTGCCCCAGTCTATATACGTGAGTGTATACTGCCCCAGTCTATATACGTGAGTGAATACTGCCCCAGTCTATATACGTGAGTGAATACTGCCCCAGTCTATATACGTGTGAGGGAATACTGCCCCAGTCTATATACGTGAGTGTATACTGCCCCAGTCCATATACGTGTGAGGGAATACTGCCCCAGTCTATATACGTGAGTATATACTGCCCCAGTCTATATACGTGAGTATATACTGCCCCAGTCTATATACGTGTGAGTGAATACTGCCCCAGTCTATATACGTGTGAGGGAATACTGCCCCAGTCTATATACGTGTGAGGGAATACTGCCCCAGTCTATATACGTGAGAGTATACTGCCCCAGTCTATATACGTGAGTGTACACTGCCCCAGTTTACGTGAGTATATACTGCCCCAGTCTATATACGTGAGTGTATACTGCCCCAGTCTATATACGTGAGTGAATACTGCCCCAGTCTATATACGTGAGTGAATACTGCCCCAGTCTATATACGTGAGTGAATACTGCCCCAGTCTATATAGGTGTGAGTGTATACTGCCCCAGTCTATATAAGTGAGTGAATACTGCCCCAGTCTGTATACATGAGTATAGACTGCCCCAGTCTATATACGTGAGAGTATACTGCCCCAGTCTATATACGTGAGTGTACACTGCCCCAGTCTATATACGTGTGAGTATATACTGCCCCAGTCTATATACGTGAGTGTATACTGCCCCAGTCTATATACGTGAGTGAATACTGCGCCAGTCTATATACGTGAGTGAATACTGCCCCAGTCTATATAGGTGTGAGTGTATACTGCCCCAGTCTATATAAGTGAGTGAATACTGCCCCAGTCTGTATACATGAGTATAGACTGCCCCAGTCTATATACGTGAGAGTATACTGCCCCAGTCTATATACGTGAGTGTACACTGCCCCAGTCTATATACGTGTGAGTATATACTGCCCCAGTCTATATACGTGAGTGTATACTGCCCCAGTCTATATACGTGAGTGAATACTGCCCCAGTCTATATACGTGAGTGAATACTGCCCCAGTCTATATACGTGTGAGGGAATACTGCCCCAGTCTATATACGTGTGAGGGAATACTGCCCCAGTCTATATACGTGAGTGTATACTGCCCCAGTCTATATACGTGTGAGGGAATACTGCCCCAGTCTATATACGTGAGTGTATACTGCCCCAGTCCATATACGTGTGAGGGAATACTGCCCCAGTCTATATACGTGAGTATATACTGCCCCAGTCTATATACGTGAGTATATACTGCCCCAGTCTATATACGTGTGAGTGAATACTGCCCCAGTCTATATACGTGTGAGGGAATACTGCCCCAGTCTATATACGTGTGAGGGAATACTGCCCCAGTCTATATACGTGAGAGTATACTGCCCCAGTCTATATACGTGAGTGTACACTGCCCCAGTTTACGTGAGTATATACTGCCCCAGTCTATATACGTGAGTGTATACTGCCCCAGTCTATATACGTGAGTGAATACTGCCCCAGTCTATATACGTGAGTGAATACTGCCCCAGTCTGTATACGTGTGAGGGAATACTGCCCCAGTCTATATACGTGAGTGTATACCGCCCCAGTCTATGTACGTGTGAGGGAATACTGCCCCAGTCTATATACGTGAGTGTATACTGCCCCAGTCTATATACGTGTGATGGAATACTGCCCCAGTCTATATACGTGAGTGTATACTGCCCCAGTCTATATACGTGTGAGGGAATACTGCCCCAGTCTATATACGTGAGTGAATACTGCCCCAGTCTATATACGTGTGAGGGAATACTGCCCCAGTCTATATACGTGAGTGTATACTGCCCCAGTCTATATACGTGTGAGGGAATACTGCCCCAGTCTATATACGTGAGTGAATACTGCCCCAGTCTATATACGTGAGTGTATACTGCCCCAGTCGATATACGTGAGTGAATACTGCCCCAGTCTATATACGTGTGAGTGTATACTGCCCCAGTCTATATACGTGAGTGTATACTGCCCCAGTCTATATACGTGTGAGTGTATACTGCCCCAGTCTATATACGTGTGAGGGAATACTGCCCCAGTCTATATACGTGTGAGGGTATACTGCCCCAGTCTATATACGTGTGAGGGAATACTGCCCCAGTCTATATACGTGAGTGTATACTGCCCCAGTCTATATACGTGAGTGTACACTGCCCCAGTCTATATACGTGTGAGTATATACTGCCCCAGTCTATATACGTGAGTGAATACTGCCCCAGTCTATATACGTGTGAGTATATACTGCCCCAGTCTATATACGTGTGAGTGTATACTGCCCCAGTCTATATACGTGAGTGAATACTGCCCCAGTCTATATACGTGAGTCCAGACTGCCCCAGTCTATATACGTGAGTGAATACTGCCCCAGTCTATATACGTGTGAGTGTATACTGCCCCAGTCCATATACGCGAGTGTATACTGCCCCAGCCTACATACGTGAGTGAATACTGCCCCAGTCTATATACGTGTGAGGGAATACTGCCCCAGTCTATGTACGTGAGTGTATACTGCCCCAGTCTATATAAGTGAGTGAATACTGCCCCAGTCTATATATGTGAGTGTATACTGCCCCAGTCTATATTCGTAAGTGTATACTGCCCCAGTCTATATACGTGAGTGAATACTGCCCCAGTCTATATACGTGAGTGAATACTGCCCCAGTCTATATACGTGTGAGGGAATACTGCCCCAGTCTATATACGTGAGAAAACACTGCCCCAGTCTATATACGTGTGAGTGAATACTGCCCCAGTCTATATACGTGAGTGAATACTGCCCCAGTCTATATACGTGAGTATATACTGACCTAGTCTATATACGCGAGTATATACTGCCCCAGTCTACATACGTGTGAGTGAATACTGCCCCAGTCTATATACGTGAGTGTATACTGCCCCAGTCTATATACGTGTGAGGGAATACTGCCCCAGTCTATATACGTGAGTATATACTGCCCCAGTCTATATGCGTGTGAGTGTATACTGCCCCAGTCTATATACGTGTGAGGGAATACTGCCTCAGTCTATATACGTGAGTATACACTGCCCCAGTCTATCTACGTGTGAGTGAATACTGCCCCAGTCTATATACGTATGAGGGAATACTGCCCCAGTCTATATACGTGAGTGTATACTGCCCCAGTCTATATACGTGAGTGTATACTGCCCCAGTCTATATACGTGAGTGTATACTGCCCCAGTCTATATACGTGAGTGTATACTGCCCCAGTCTATATACGTGAGTATATACTGCCCCAGTCTATATACGTGTGAGTGAATACTGCCCCAGTCTATATACGTGAGTGAATACTGCCCCAGTCTATATACGTGAGTGTATACTGCCCCAGTCTATATACGTGAGTGAATACTGCCCCAGTCTATATACGTGAGTGTATACAGGCCTAGTCTATATACGTGAGTGAATACTGCCCCAGTCTATATACGTGTGAGGGAATACTGCCCCAGTCTATATACGTGAGTGCATACTGCCCCAGTCGATATACGTGAGTTAATACTGCCCCAGTCTATATACGTGAGTGTATACTGCCCCAGTCTATATACGTGAGTGAATACTGCCCAAGTCTATATACGTGAGTGTATACTGCCCCAGTCTATATTCGTGAGTGTATACTGCCCCAGTCTATATACGTGAGTGAATACTGCCCCAGTCTATATACGTGAGTGAATACTGCCCCAGTCTATATACGTGTGAGGGAATACTGCCCCAGTCTATATACGTGAGTATACACTGCCCCAGTCTATATACGTGTGAGTGAATACTGCCCCAGTCTATATACGTGAGTGTATACTGCCCCAGTCTAGAAACGTGTGAGTGAATACTGCCCCAGTCTATATACGTGAGTGTATACTGCCCCAGTCTATATACGTGAGTGAATACTGCCCCAGTCTATATACGTGTGAGGGAATACTGCTCCAGTCTATATACGTGAGTATATACTGCCCCAGTCTATAAACGTGTGAGTGAATACTGCCCCAGTCTATATACGTGAGTATATACTGACCTAGTCTATATACGTGAGTATATACTGCCCCAGTCTATATACGTGTGAGTGAATACTGCCCCAGTCTATATACGTGAGTGTATATTGCCCCAGTCTATATACGTGAGTGAATACTGCCCCAGTCTATCTACGTGTGAGTGAATACTGCCCCAGTCTATATACGTGTGTGTATACTGCCGCAGTCTATATACGTGAGTGTACACTGCCCCAGTCTATATACGTGTGAGTGTATACTGCCCCAGTCTACATACGTGTGAGTGTACACTGCCCCAGTCTATATACGTGTGAGTGAATACTGCCCCAGTCGATATACGTGTGAGTGAATACTGCCCCAGTCTATATATGTGTGAGGGAATACTGCCCCAGTCTATATACGTGTGAAGGAATACATCCCCAGTCTATATACGTGTGAGGGAATACTGCCCCAGTCTATATACGTGAGTGTATACTGCCCCAGTCTATATACGTGAGTGAATACTGCCCCAGTCTATATACGTGAGTGAATACTGCCCCAGTCTATATACGTGAGTATATACTGCCCCAGTCGATATACGTGAGTGAATACTGCCCCAGTCTATATACGTGTGAGGGAATACTGCCCCAGTCTATATACGTGAGTGTATACTGCCCCAGTCTATAT
Source organism: Pristiophorus japonicus (assembly GCF_044704955.1). NCBI lineage: Eukaryota > Metazoa > Chordata > Chondrichthyes > Pristiophoridae > Pristiophorus > Pristiophorus japonicus. The sequence goes on along the minus strand of NC_091994.1, from coordinate 62,870,979 downwards.
ACGTGAGTGAATACTGCCCCAGTCTATATACGTGAGTGAATACTGCCCCAGTCTATATACGTGAGTATATACTGCCCCAGTCTATATACGTGAGTATATACTGCCCCAGTCTATATACGTGAGTGAATACTGCCCCAGTCTATATACGTGAGTGTACACTGCCCCAGTCTATATACGTGTGAGTGTATACTGCCCCAGTCTATATACGTGTGAGTGTACACTGCCCCAGTCTATATACGTGTGAGTGAATACTGCCCCAGTCTATATACGTCTGAGTGAATACTGCCCCAGTCTATATATGTGTGAGGGAATACTGCCCCAGTCTATATACGTGTGAAGGAATACTGCCCCAGTCTATATACGTGAGTGTATACTGCCCCAGTCTATATACGTGAGTGAATACTGCCCCAGTCTATATACGTGTGAGGGAATACTGCCCCAGTCTATATACGTGAGTGTATACTGCCCCAGTCTATATACGTGAGTGAATACTGCCCCAGTCTATATACGTGAGTGAATACTGCCCCAGTCTATATACGTGAGTATATACTGCCCCAGTCGATATACGTGAGTGAATACTGCCCCAGTCTATATACGTGAGTGTATACTGCCCCAGTCTATATACGTGAGTGAATACTGCCCCAGTCTATATACGTGAGTGAATACTGCCCCAGTCTATATACGTGAGTATATACTGCCCCAGTCTATATACTTGTGAGGGAATACTGCCCCAGTCTAGATACGTGAGTGAATACTGCCCCAGTCTATATACGTGAGTATATACTACCCCAGTCTAGATACGTGTGAGGGAATACTGCCCCAGTCTATATACGTGAGTGTATACTGCCCCAGTCTATATACGTGAGTATATACTGCCCCAGTCAAAATACGTGAGTGCATACTGCCCCAGTCTATATACGTGTGAGTGTATACTGCCCCAGTCTATATACGTGTGAGTGTATACTGCCCCAGTCTATATACGTGAGTGTATACTGCCCCAGTCTATATACGTGAGTGTATACTGCCCCAGTCTATATACGTGAGTGTATACTGCCCCAGTCTATATACGTGTGAGTGTATACTGCCCCAGTCTATATACGTGAGTGTATACTGCCCCAGTCTATATACGTGTGAGTGTATACTGCCCCAGTCTATATACGTGAGTATATACTGCCCCAGTCTATATACGTGAGTATATACTGCCCCAGTCTATATACGTGAGTGAATACTGCCCCAGTCTATATACGTGTGAGTGTATACTGCCCCAGTCTATATACGTGAGTGAATACTGCCCCAGTCTATATACGTGTGAGTGTATACTGCCCCAGTCTATATACGTGAGTGAATACTGCCCCAGTCTATATACGTGAGTGTATACTACCCCAGTCTATATACGTGAGTGAATACTGCCCCAGTCTATCTACGTGTGAGTGTATACTGCCCCAGTCTATATACGTGTGAGTGAATACTGTACCAGTCTATATGCGTGAGGGAATACTGCCCCAGTCTATATACGTGAGTGTATACTGCCCCAGTCTATATACGTGTGAGTGTATGTTGCCCCAGTCTATATACGTGAGTGTATACTGCCCCAGTCTATATACGTGAGTGTATACTGCCCCAGTCTATATACGTGATTGAATACTGCCCCAGTCTATATACGTGTGAGTGTATACTGCCCCAGTCTATATACGTGTGAGTGAATACTGCCCCAGTCTGTATACGTGAGTGTGTACTGCCCCAGTCTATATACGTGAGTGTATACTGCACCAGTCTATATACGTGTGAGGGAATACTGCCCCAGTCTGTATACGTGAGTGTATACTGCCCCAGTCTATATACGTGTGAGGGAATACTGCCCCAGTCTATATACATGAGTTTCTACTGCCCCAGTCTATATAGGTGAGTGTATACTGCCCCAGTCTATATACGTGAGTGTATACTGCCCCAGTCTATATACGTGAGTGAATACTGCCCCAGTCTATATACGTGAGTGTATACTGCCCCAGTCTATATACGTGTGAGGGAATACTGCCCCAGTCTATATACGTGAGTGAATACTACCCCAGTCTATATACGTGAGTGTATACTGACCCAGTCTATATACGTGAGTGAACACTGCCCCAGTCTATCTACGTGAGTGTATACTGCCCCAGTCTATATACGTGAGTGAATACTGCCCCAGTCTATATACGTGTGAGGGAATACTGCCCCAGTCTATATACGTGAGTGTATACTGCCCCAGTCTATATACGTGAGTGTATACTGCCCCAGTCTATATACGTGAGTGAATACTGCCCCAGTCTATATACGTGAGTGAATACTGCCCCAGTCTATATACGTGTGAGGGAATACTGTCCCAGTCTATATACGTGAGTGTATACTGCCCCAGTCAATATACGTGAGTGAATACTGCCCCAGTCTACATACGTGAGTGAATACTGCCCCAGTCTATATACGTGAGTGTATACTGCCCCAGTCTATTTACGTGAGTGTATACTGCCCCAGTCTATATTCGTGAGTGAATACTGCCCCAGTCTATATACGTGAGTGGATACTGCCCCAGTCTATATACGTGAGTCTATACTGCCCCAGTCTATATACGTGAGTGAATACTGCCCCAGTCTGTATACGTGTGAGGGAAGACTGCCCCAGTCTATATACGTGAGTGCATAATGCCCCAGTCTATATACGAGTATATACTGTCCAGTCTATATACGTGAGTGTATACTGCCCCAGTCTATATACGTGAGTATATACTGCCCCAGTCTATATACGTGAGTGTATACTGCCCCAGTCTATATGCGTGAGTGTATACTGCCCCAGTCTATATACGTGAGTGTATACTGCCCCAGTCTAGAACGTGTGAGTGAATACTGCCCCAGTCTATATACGTGAGTGTATCCTGCCCCAGTCTATATACGTGAGTGAATACTGCCCCAGTCTATATACGTGTGAGGGAATACTGCCCCAGTCTATATACGTGAGTATATACTGCCCCAGTCTATATACGTGTGAGGGAATACTGCCCCAGTCTATATACGTGTGAGGGAATACTGCCCCAGTCTATATACGTGTGAGGGAATACTGCCCCAGTCTATATACGTGAGTGAATACTGCCCCAGTCTATATACGTGTGAGTGAATACTGCCCCAGTCGATATACGTGAGTGTATACTGCCCCAGTCTGTATACGTGAGTGAATACTGCCCCAGTCGATATACGTGAGTGTATACTGCCCCAGTCTATATACGTGTGAGTGTATACTGCCCCAGTCTATATACGTGAGTATATACTGCCCCAGTCTATATACGTGAGTGTATACTGCCCCAGTCTATATACGTGAGTATATACTGCCCCAGTCTATATACGTGTGAGTATATACTGCCCCAGTCTATATACGTGAGTGTATACTGCCCCAGTCTATATACGTGAGTGAATACTGCCCCAGTCTATATACGTGAGTATATACTGCCCCAGTCTATATACGTGAGTGTATACTGCCCCAGTCTATATACGTGAGTGAATACTGCCCCCTCTATATACGTGAGTGAATACTGCCCCAGTCTACATACGTGTGAGTATATACTGCCCCAGTCTATATACGTGAGTATATACTGCCCCAGTCTATATACGTGTGAGTATATACTGCCCCAGTCTATATACGTGAGTGTATACTGCCCCAGTCTATATACGTGTGAGTGTATACTGCCCCAGTCTATATACGTGAGTATATACTGCCCCAGTCTACATACGTGAGTATATACTGCCCCAGTCTATATACGTGAGTGAATACTGCCCCAGTCTATATACGTGTGAGTGTATACTGCCCCAGTCTATATACGTGAGTGAATACTGCCCCAGTCTATATACGTGAGTGTATACTGCCCCAGTCTATATACGTGAGTGAATACTGCCCCAGTCTATATACGTGTGAGTGTATACTGCCCCAGTCTATACACGTGAGTGAATACTGCCCCAGTCGATATACGTGAGTATATACTGCCCCAGTCTATATACGTGAGTATATACTGCCCCAGTCTATATACGTGAGTGAATACTGCCCCAGTCTATATACGTGTGAGTGTATACTGCCCCAGTCTATATACGTGAGTGAATACTGCCCCAGTCTATATACGTGAGTATATACTGCCCCAGTCTATGTACGTGAGTGTATACTGCCCCAGTCGATATACGTGAGTATATACTGCCCCAGTCTATATACGTGAGTATATACTGCCCCAGTCTATATACGTGAGTGAATACTGCCCCAGTCTATATACGTGTGAGGGAATACTGCCCCAGTCTATATACGTGAGTGTATACTGCCCCAGTCTATATACGTGAGTGAATACTGCCCCAGTCTATATACGTGAGTATATACTGCCCCAGTCTATATACGTGAGTGAATACTGCCCCAGTCTATATACGTGAGTATATACTGCCCCAGTCTATATACGTGAGTGTATACTGCCCCAGTCTATATACGTGTGAGTGTATACTGCCCCAGTCTATATACGTGAGTGTATACTGCCCCAGTCTATATACGTGAGTGTATACTGCCCCAGTCTATAGACGTGAGTGAATACTGCCCCAGTCTATCTACGTGTGAGTGTATACTGCCCCAGTCTATATACGTGTGAGTGAATACTGTACCAGTCTATATGCGTGAGGGTATACTGCCCCAGTCTATATACGTGAGTGTATACTGCCCCAGTCTATATATGTGAGTGTCTACTGCCCCAGTCTATATACGTGAGTGTATACTGCCCCAGTCTATATACGTGAGTGAATACTGCCCCAGTCTATATACGTGTGAGTGTATACTGCCCCAGTCTATATACGTGAGTGAATACTGCCCCAGTCTATATACGTGAGTGTATACTGCCCCAGTCTATATACGTGAGTGTATACTGCACCAGTCTATATACATGTGAGGGAATACTGCCCCAGTCTATATACGTGAGTGTATACTGCCCCAGTCTATATACATGAGTATATACTGCCCCAGTCTATATAGGTGAGTGTATACTGCCCCAGTCTATATACGTGAGTGAATACTGCCCCAGTCTATATACGTGAGTGAATACTGCCCCAGTCTATATACGTGAGTGAATACTGCCCCAGTCTATATACGTGTGAGGGAATACTGCCCCAGTCTATATACGTGAGTGAATACTACCCCAGTCTATATACGTGAGTGTATACTGCCCCAGTCTATATACGTGAGTGAATACTGCCCCAGTCTATCTACGTGAGTGTATACTGCCCCAGTCTATATACGTGAGTGAATACTGCCCCAGTCTATATCCGTGTGAGGGAATACTGCCCCAGTCTATATACGTGAGTGTATACTGCCCCAGTCTATATACGTGTGAGGGAATACTGTCCCAGTCTATATACGTGAGTGAATACTGCCCCAGTCTATATACGTGAGTGAATACTGCCCCAGTCTATATACGTGAGTGTATACTGCCCCAGTCTATTTACGTGAGTGTATACTGCCCCAGTCTATATTCGTGAGTGAATACTGCCCCAGTCTATATACGTGAGTGAATACTGCCCCAGTCTATATACGTGAGTGAATACTGCCCCAGTCTATATACGTGTGAGTGAATACTGCCCCAGTCTAGATACGTGAGTGAATACTGCCCCAGTCTATATACGTGAGTATATACTACCCCAGTCTAGATACGTGTGAGGGAATACTGCCCCAGTCTATATACGTGAGTGTATACTGCCCCAGTCTATATAGGTGAGTATATACTGCCCCAGTCAAAATACGTGAGTGTATACTGCCCCAGTCTATATACGTGTGAGTGTATACTGCCCCAGTCTATATACGTGTGAGTGAATACTGCCCCAGTCTATATACGTGTGAGGGAATACTGCACGAGTCTATATACGTGAGTGTATACTGCCCCAGTCTATATACGTGTGAGGGAATAATGCCCCAGTCAATATACGTGAGTGTATACTGCCCCAGTCTATATACGTGAGTGAATACTGCCCCAGTCTATATACGTGAGTGTATACTGCCCCAGTCTATATACGTGAGTATATATTGCCCCAGTCTATATACGTGAGTGTATACTGCCCCAGTCTATATACGTGTGAGGGAATACTGCCCCGGTCTATATACGTGTGAGGGAATACTGCCCCAGTCTATATACGTGAGTGTACACTGCCCCAGTCTATATACGTGAGTGTATACTGCCCCAGTCTATATACGTGAGTGAATACTGCCCCAGTCTATATACGTGTGAGTGTATACTGCCCCAGTCTATATTCGTGAGTATATACTGCCCCAGTCTATATACGTGAGTATATACTGCCCCAGTCTATATACGTGAGTATATGCTGCCCCAGTCCATATACGTGAGTATATGCTGCCCCAGTCTATATACGTGTGAGTGTATACTGCCCCAGTCTATATACGTGAGTATATACTGCCCCAGTCTATATACGTGAGTATATACTGCCCCAGTCTATATACGTGTGAGTGAATACTGCCCCAGTCTAGATACGTGAGTGAATACTGCCCCAGTCTATATACGTGAGTATATACTACCCCAGTCTATATACGTGTGAGGGAATACTGCCCCAGTCTATATACGTGAGTGTGTACTGCTCCAGTCTATATACGTGAGTATATACTGCCCCAGTCTATATACGTGAGTGCATACTGCCCCAGTCTATATACGTGAGTATATACTGCCCCAGTCTATATACGTGAGTGAATACTGCCCAAGTCTATATACGTGAGTGAATACTGCCCCAGTCTATATACGTGAGTGAATACTGCCCCAGTCTATATACGTGAGTGTATACTGCCCCAGTCTATATACGTGTGAGTGAATACTGCCCCAGTCTATATACGTGAAAGTGAATACTGCCCCAGTCTATCTACGTGAGTGTATACTGCCCCAGTCTATATACGTGTGAGTGTATACTGCCCCAGTCTATATACGTGTGAGTGAATACTGCCCCAGTCTATATACGTGTGAGTGAATACTGCCCCAGTCTATATACGTGAGTATATACTGCCCCAGTCTATATACGTCTGAGTGTATACTGCCCCAGTCCATATACGTGTGAGTGAATACTGCCCTAGTCTATATACGTGAGTATATACTGCCGCAGTCTATATACGTGAGTGAATGCTGCCCCAGTCTATATACGTGTGAGGGAATACTGCCCCAGTCTACATACGTGAGGGAATACTGCCCCAGTCTATATACGTGAGTATATACTGCCCCAGTCTATATACGTGTGAGTGTATACTGCCCCAGTCTATATACGTGTGAGTGAATACTGCCCCAGTCTATATACGTGAGTATATACTGCCCCAGTCTATATACGTGAGTGTATACTGCCCCAGTCTATATACGTGAGTGTATACTGCCCCAGTCTATATACGTGTGAGTGTATACTGCCCCAGTCTATATACGTGAGTATATACTGCCCCAGTCTATATACGTGAGTATATACTGCCCCAGTCTATATACGTGAGTGAATACTGCCCCAGTCTATATACGTGAGTGTACACTGCCCCAGTCTATATACGTGTGAGTGTATACTGCCCCAGTCTATATACGTGTGAGTGAATACTGCCCCAGTCTTTTTACGTGTGAGTGAATACTGCCCCAGTCTATATATGTGTGAGGGAATACTGCCCCAGTCTATATACGTGTGAAGGAATACTGCCCCAGTCTATATACGTGAGTGTATACTGCCGCAGTCTATATACGTGAGTGAATACTGCCCCAGTCTATATACGTGTGAGGGAATACTGCCCCAGTCTATATACGTGAGTGTATACTGCCCCAGTCTATATACGTGAGTGAATACTGCCCCAGTCTGTATACGTGAGTATATACTGCCCCAGTCTATATACGTGAGTGAATACTGCCCCAGTCTATATACGTGTGAGGGAATACTGCCCCAGTCTATATACGTGAGTGTATACTGCCCCAGTCTATATACGTGAGTGAATACTGCCCCAGTCTATATACGTGAGTATATACTGCCCCAGTCTATATATGTGAGTGTATACTGCCCCAGTCTATATACGTCTGAGGGAATACTGCCCCAGTCTAGATACGTGAGTGAATACTGCCCCAGTCTATATACGTGAGTATATACTACCCCAGTCTAGATACGTGTGAGGGAATACTGCCCCAGTCTATATACGTGAGTGTATACTGCCCCAGTCTATATACGAGTATATACTGCCCCAGTCAAAATACGTGAGTGTATACTGCCCCAGTCTATATACGTGTGAGTGTATACTGCCCCAGTCTATATACGTGTGAGTGAATACTGCCCCAGTCTATATACGTGTGAGGGAATACTGCACCAGTCTATATACGTGAGTGTATACTGCCCCAGTCTATATACGTGTGAGGGAATACTGCCCCAGTCTATATACGTGAGTGTATACTGCCCCAGTCTATATACGTGAGTGAATACTGCCCCAGTCTATATACGTGAGTGTATACTGCCCCAGTCTATATACGTGAGTATATATTGCCCCAGTCTATATACGTGAGTGTATACTGCCCCGGTCTATATACGTGTGAGGGAATACTGCCCCGGTCTATATACGTGTGAGGGAATACTGCCCCAGTCTATATACGTGAGTGTACACTGCCCCAGTCTATATACGTGAGTGTATACTGCCCCAGTCTATATACGTGAGTGAATACTGCCCCAGTCTATATACGTGTGAGTGTATACTGCCCCAGTCTATATTCGTGAGTATATACTGCCCCAGTCTATATACGTGGGTATATACTGCCCCAGTCTATATACGTGAGTATATGCTGCCCCAGTCTATATACGTGTGAGTGTATACTGCCCCAGTCTATATACGTGAGTATATACTGCCCCAGTCTATATACGTGTGTATATACTGCCCCAGTCTATATACGTGAGTATATACTGCCCCAGTCTATATACGTGTGAGTGAATACTGCCCCAGTCTAGATACGTGAGTGAATACTGCCCCAGTCTATATACGTGAGTATATACTACCCCAGTCTATATACGTGTGAGGGAATACTGCCCCAGTCTATATACGTGAGTGCATACTGCCCCAGTCTATATACGTGAGTATATACTGCCCCAGTCTATATACGTGAGTGAATACTGCCCAAGTCTATATACGTGAGTGAATACTGCCGCAGTCTATATACGTGAGTGAATACTGCCCCAGTCTATATACGTTGAGTGTATACTGCCTCAGTCTATATACGTGTGAGTTTATACTGCCCCAGTCTATATACGTGAGTGAATACTGCCCCAGTCTATATACGTGAAAGTGAATACTGCCCCAGTCTATATACGTGAGTGTATACTGACCCAGTCTATATACGTGTGAGTGAATACTGCCCCAGTCTATATACGTGTGAGTGAATACTGCCCCAGTCTATATACGTGAGTGTATACTGCCCCAGTCTATATACGTGTGAGTGAATACTGCCCCAGTCTATATACATGAGTGAATACTGCCCCAGTCTATATACGTGAGTGTATACTGCCCCAGTCTATATACGTGAGTATAAACTGCCCCAGTCTATATACGTGTGAGTGAATACTGCCCCAGTCTATATACGTGAGTGAATACTGCCCCAGTCTATATACGTGAGTGTATACTGCCCCAGTCTATATACGTGAGTATATACTGCCCCAGTCTATACTGCCCCAGTCTATATACGTGTGAGGGAATACTGCCCCAGTCTATATACGTGAGTGTATACTGCCCCAGTCTATATACGTGAGTGAATACTGCCCCAGTCTATATACGTGAGTGAATACTGCCCCAGTCTATATACGTGAGTATATACTGCCCCAGTCTATATACGTGAGTGTATACTGCCCCAGTCTATATACGTGTGAGTGTATACTGCCCCAGTCTATATACGTGAGTGAATACTGCCCCAGTCTATATACGTGAGTGAATACTGCCCCAGTCTATATACGTGTGAGTGTATACTGCCCCAGTCTAAATACGTGTGAGTGAATACTGCCCCAGTCTATATACGTGTGAGTGAATACTGCCCCAGTCTATATACGTGAGTATATACTGCCCCAGTCTATATACGTGAGTGAATACTGCCCCAGTCCATATACGTGAGTATATACTGCCCCAGTCTATTTACGTGTGAGTGAATACTGCCCCAGTCTATATGCGTGTGAGTGAATACTGCCCCAGTCTATATACGTGAGTGAATACTGCCCCAGTCTATATACGTGAGTGTATACTGCCCCAGTCTATATACGTGTGAGTGTATACTGCCCCAGTCTATATACGTGAGTGTATACTGCCCCAGTCTGTATACGTGAGTGAATACTGCCCCAGTCGAAAACGTGAGTGAATACTGCCCCAGTCTATATACGTGAGTATATACTGCCCCAGTCTATATACGTGAGTGTATACTGCCCCAGTCTATATACGTGAGTGAATACTGCCCCAGTCTATATACGTGAGTATATACTGCCCCAGTCTATATACGTGTGAGTGAATACTGCCCCAGTCTTTATACGTGTGAGTGTATACTGCCCCAGTCTATATACGTGAGTATATACTGCCCCAGTCTATATACGTGCGAGTGAATACTGCCCCAGTCTATATACGTGTGAGTGTATACTGCCCCAGTCTATATACGTGAGTGTATACTGCCCCAGTCTATATCCGTGTGAGTGACTACTGCCCCAGTCTGCATACGTGAGTGTATACTGCCCCAGTCTATATACGTGTGAGTGTATACTGCCCCAGTCTATATACGTGTGAGTGTATACTGCCCCAGTCTATATACGTGAGTGAATACTGCCCCAGTCTATATACGTGAGTGAATACTGCCCCAGTCTATATACGTGAGTGAATACTGCCCCAGTCTATATACGTGTGAGTGTATACTGCCCCAGTCTATATACGTGAGTATATACTGCCCCAGTCTATATACGTGTGAGTGAATACTGCCCCAGTCTATATATGTGAGTATATACTGCCCCAGTCGATATACGTGAGTGTATACTGCCCCAGTCTATATACGTGAGTGAATACTGCCCCAGTCTATATACGTGAGTATATTCTGCCCCAGTCTATATACGTGTGAGTGAATACTGCCCCAGTCTATATACGTGAGTATATACTGCCCCAGTCTATATACGTGTGAGTGTATACTGCCCCAGTCTATATACGTGTGAGTGAATACTGCCCCAGTCTATATACGTGAGTGTATACTGCCCCAGTCTATATACGTGAGTGAATACTGCCCCAGTCTATATACGTGTCAGTGTATACTGCCCCAGTCTATATACGTGTGAGTGAATACTGCGCCAGTCTATATACGTGAGTGAATACTGCCCCAGTCTATATATGTGAGTGTATACTGCCCCAGTCTATATACGTGAGTGTATACTGCCTCAGTCTATATACGTGAGTGAATACTGCCCCAGTCTATATACGTGTGAGTGTATACTGCCCCAGTCTATATACGTGTGAGTGAATACTGCCCCAGTCTATATACGTGAGTGAATACTGCCCCAGTCTATATACGTGTGAGTGTATACTGCCCCAGTCTATTTACGTGAGTGAATACTGCCCCAGTCTATATACGTGTGAGTGTATACTGCCCCAGTCTATATACGTGAGTGTATACTGCCCCAGTCTATATACGTGAGTGTATACTGCCCCAGTCTATATACGTGAGTGAATACTGCCCCAGTCTATATACGTGAGTGAATACTGCCCCAGTCTATATACGTGAGTATATACTGCCCCAGTCAAAATACGTGAGTGTATACTGCCCCAGTCTATATACGTGAGTATATACTGCCCCAGTCTATATACGTGAGTATATACTGCCCCAGTCTATATACACGTGTGAGTGTATACTGCCCCAGTCTATATACACGTGTGAGTGTATACTGCCCCAGTCTATATACGTGTGAGTGAATACTGCCCCAGTCTATATACGTGAGTATATACTGCCCCAGTCTATATACGTGAGAGGGAATACTGCCCCAGTCTATATACGTGTGAGTCAATACTGCCCCAGTCTATATACGTGTGAGGGAATACTGCCCCAGTCTATATACCTGAGTGTATACTGCCCCAGTCTATATACGTGAGTGTATACTGCCCCAGTCTATATACGTGTGAGGGAATACCGCCCCAGTCTATATACGTGAGTATATACTGCCCCAGTCTATATACACGTGTGAGTGTATACTGCCCCAGTCTATATACACGTGTGAGTGTATACTGCCCCAGTCTATATACGTGTGAGTGAATACTGCCCCAGTCTATATACGTGAGTATATACTGCCCCAGTCTATATACGTGAGAGGGAATACTGCCCCAGTCTATATACGTGTGAGTCAATACTGCCCCAGTCTATATACGTGTGAGGGAATACTGCCCCAGTCTATATACCTGAGTGTATACTGCCCCAGTCTATATACGTGAGTGTATACTGCCCCAGTCTATATACGTGTGAGTGAATACTGCCCCAGTCTATATACGTGAGTATATACTGCCCCAGTCTATATACACGTGTGAGTGTATACTGCCCCAGTCTATATACACGTGTGAGTGTATACTGCCCCAGTCTATATACGTGTGAGTGAATACTGCCCCAGTCTATATACGTGAGTGTATACTGCCCCAGTCTATATACGTGTGAGTGAATACTGCCCCAGTCTATATACGTGTGAGTCAATACTGCCCCAGTCTATATACGTGTGAGGGAATACTGCCCCAGTCTATATACCTGAGTGTATACTGCCCCAGTCTATATACGTGAGTGTATACTGCCCCAGTCTATATACGTGTGAGGGAATACCGCCCCAGTCTATATACGTGAGTGTATACTGCCCCAGTCTATATACGTGAGTGAATACTGCCCCAGTCTATATACGTGTGAGTGTATACTGCCCCAGTCTATATACGTGAGTGAATACTGCCCCAGTCTATATACGTGAGTGTATACTGCCCCAGTCTATATACACGTGTGAGTGTATACTGCCCCAGTCTATATACACGTGTGAGTGAATACTGCCCCAGTCTATATACGTGAGTATATACTGCCCCAGTCTATATACGTGAGAGGGAATACTGCCCCAGTCTATATACGTGTGAGTGTATACTGCCCCAGTCTATATACGTGTGAGTGAATACTGCCCCAGTCTATATACGTGTGAGGGAATACTGCCCCAGTCTATATACCTGAGTGTATACTGCCCCAGTCTATATACGTGAGTGTATACTGCCCCAGTCTATATACGTGTGAGTGAATACTGCCCCAGTCTATATACGTGAGTATATACTGCCCCAGTCTATATACACGTGTGAGTGTATACTGCCCCAGTCTATATACACGTGTGAGTGTATACTGCCCCAGTCTATATACGTGTGAGTGAATACTGCCCCAGTCTATATACGTGAGTGTATACTGCCCCAGTCTATATACGTGTGAGTGAATACTGCCCCAGTCTATATACGTGTGAGTGTATACTGCCCCAGTCTATATACGTGTGAGTGAATACTGCCCCAGTCTATATACGTGTGAGGGAATACTGCCCCAGTCTATATACCTGAGTGTATACTGCCCCAGTCTATATACGTGAGTGTATACTGCCCCAGTCTATATACGTGTGAGGGAATACCGCCCCAGTCTATATACGTGAGTGTATACTGCCCCAGTCTATATACGTGAGTGAATACTGCCCCAGTCTATATACGTGAGTGTATACTGCCCCAGTCTATATACGTGTGAGTGAATACTGCCCCAGTCTATATACGTGTGAGTGAATACTGCCCCAGTCTATATACGTGAGTGAATACTGCCCCAGTCTATATACGTGTGAGGGAATACTGGTAACTCAGGAGTGATGTTGTCCTCTGGAAATATCACAGACCATGCAGGGGTTAAACTGTCGCACAGTGTATATTCTGCCGGTGTTGACATGTCTGAACACATTGGTTCATTCAAATTCGCCTGTTGCTCAAGAAAATTCCAATCATCCAGTTACCAAATGAATCTATTTAAATAAACCAGCACAGGAAGCTTTTTGTGCTCAAATGAAGTTTGAATTAACAAATAATTAAAATTAAATGACTTCTGGTTAAAGGGTGTGAACTGTACATTTTTTCACGGTAGTTTGTGAGGAATAACTCTGAGCACAGGGTGTTTAACGTGCCACAACCTCTCACCAGATGCTGTTTGAACACCAGCTGAGGTGGAGGGATTTACCGGGCTGTCCGAGCCAGGAGATTGATTCCCTCCTGAGTGGCTCATAGAACTGTTGCCAATAGCTAGCTGCATACTTCTGCACTATGTTTGTTTAGAATAGATTATCTGGAAAGGAATATTATGCTTCACATTTCCGTTCTATACCGTGTGCCATTGTTACAATAGATTTATGGTGGTTTAGAGTAAGACGCACTCCCACAGTTAGCGTGGGAGAGTCCACACACCTTTTAATGTAACAGGATTTCACAGAATACCAGCTGTAGAGGTGTTTTGATAATTGGTGATATTATTTGATTTTGAACACAGGAGTGAATCAACAGAAGGTCTACTGATCTTTGAAAATTATATACACACACAATTGAGGATTGTGCCTTAGAAATTATATACTTTAGAAAACAATATTTTTCTTCTTAAAATAATGCTTACTGCTCCCCACAAGGTAAAGTTCCCACAGCTATGGGAGACATTAGCTTCAACAGTTGTGTTGGAGACCAACATCTGATGTGTAATAGTAAAACTCTCAACATTTGTAAAAATAGGTTATCAGAAAATATTGCAAGAAAGCTATATAATATACTGTGGTTCACAAATTATTTCCAAAAACTATTGGAGACAGATTTGGTCCTTTCATCTATGGGATATTCTCAATGGGGAAACCATCAATGGGAAGGCGGAGGGGGACGAGAGAGGAGGAGGGGGACGAGGGAGGAGGAGGGGGACGAGGGAGGAGGAGGGGGACGAGGGGGACGAGGGAGGAGGAGGGGGACGAGGGGGACGAGGGAGGAGGAGGGAGGAGGAGGGGGACGAGGAAGGCGGAGGGGGACGAGGGGGACGAGGGAGGAGGAGGGGGACGAGGAAGGCGGAGGGGGACGAGGGAGGAGGAGGGGGACGAGGGAGGAGGAGGGGGACGAGGGAGGAGGAGGGGGACGAGGGAGGAGGAGGGGGACGAGGAAGGCGGAGGGGGACGAGGAAGGCGGAGGGGGACGAGGGGGACGAGGGAGGAGGAGGGGGACGAGGAAGGCGGAGGGGGACGAGGGAGGAGGAGGGGGACGAGGGAGGCGGAGGGGGACGAGGAAGGCGGAGGGGGACGAGGGGGACGAGGGAGGAGGAGGGGGACGAGGAAAGGCGGAGGGGGACGAGGAAGGCGGAGGGGGACGAGGAAGGCGGAGGGGGACGAGGAAGGCGGAGGGGGACGAGGAAGGCGGAGGGGGACGAGGAAGGCGGAGGGGGACGAGGAAGGCGGAGGGGGACGAGGAAGGCGGAGGGGGACGAGGAAGGCGGAGGGGGACGAGGGAGGAGGAGGGGGACGAGGGAGGCGGAGGGGGACGAGGAAGACGGAGGGGGACGAGGAAGGCGGAGGGGGACGAGGGAGGAGGAGGGGGACGAGGGAGGCGGAGGGGGACGAGGAAGGCGGAGGGGGACGAGGAAGACGGAGGGGGACGAGGGAGGCGGAGGGGGACGAGGGAGGCGGAGGGGGACGAGGGAGGCGGAGGGGGACGAGGGAGGCGGAGGGGGACGAGGGAGGAGGAGGGGGACGAGGGAGGAGGAGGGGGACGAGGGAGGAGGAGGGGGACGAGGGAGGAGGAGGGGGACGAGGGAGGAGGAGGGGGACGAGGGAGGAGGAGGGGGACGAGGGAGGAGGAGGGGGACGAGGGAGGAGGAGGGGGACGAGGGGGACGAGGGAGGAGGAGGGGGACGAGGGGGACGAGGGAGGAGGAGGGAGGAGGAGGGAGGAGGAGGGGGACGAGGAAGGCGGAGGGGGACGAGGGGGACGAGGGAGGAGGAGGGGGACGAGGAAGGCGGAGGGGGACGAGGGGGACGAGGGAGGAGGAGGGGGACGAGGAAGGCGGAGGGGGACGAGGGAGGAGGAGGGGGACGAGGGAGGAGGAGGGGGACGAGGGAGGAGGAGGGGGACGAGGAAGGCGGAGGGGGACGAGGGGGACGAGGGAGGAGGAGGGGGACGAGGAAGGCGGAGGGGGACGAGGAAGGCGGAGGGGGACGAGGGAGGAGGAGGGGGACGAGGGAGGAGGAGGGGGACGAGGGAGGAGGAGGGGGACGAGGGAGGAGGAGGGGGACGAGGAAGACGGAGGGGGACGAGGGAGGCGGAGGGGGACGAGGGAGGCGGAGGGGGACGAGGGAGGCGGAGGGGGACGAGGGATGCGGAGGGGGACGAGGGATGCGGAGGGGGACGAGGGAGGCGGAGGGGGACGAGGGAGGCGGAGGGGGACGAGGGAGGAGGAGGGGGACGAGGGAGGAGGAGGGGGACGAGGGAGGAGGAGGGGGACGAGGGAGGAGGAGGGGGACGAGGGAGGAGGAGGGGACGAGGGAGGAGGAGGGGGACGAGGGAGGAGGAGGGGGACGAGGGAGGAGGAGGGGGACGAGGGAGGAGGAGGGGGACGAGGGAGGAGGAGGGGGACGAGGGGGACGAGGGAGGCGGAGGGGGACGAGGGAGGCGGAGGGGGACGAGGGAGGCGGAGGGGGACGTGGAAGGCGGAGGGGGACGTGGAAGGCGGAGGGGGACGAGGAAGGCGGAGGGGGACGAGGAAGGCGGAGGGGGACGAGGGAGGAGGAGGGAGACGAGGGAGGAGGAGGGGGACGAGGGAGGAGGAGGGGGACGAGGAAGGCGGAGGGGGACGAGGGAGGAGGAGGGGGACGAGGGAGGAGGAGGGGGACGAGGGAGGAGGAGGGGGACGAGGGAGGAGGAGGGGGACGAGGGAGGAGGAGGGGGACGAGGAAGGCGGAGGGGGACGAGGAAGGCGGAGGGGGACGAGGGGGACGAGGGAGGAGGAGAGGGACGAGGGGGACGAGGGAGGAGGAGAGGGATGAGGGGGACGAGGGAGGAGGAGAGGGATGAGGGGGACGAGGAAGACACATTCGCACAAAGTGATAGTGCAGAACAATCATTTCAAATTGGTTCTTTTTAAAAAAGGACAATGAAACAATAGGGCACAAGCAGCAATAAAGAGTTGTCCCATGTTGGGGAGGAAGCGGCCCTTGATCCTCTGGGGACAATGAGCAGTGAGGTTTGGATTGTGTCTGCACTGCAGTGATCTGATCAAAGTGTGGAGTGATCGCACTGGATTTCGATTGTGGTTCGAGTTATTTTCTGGGACTCACCAGTAACATGGACCTCGACCCGGCTCGAATTGGTGCTTTGCATATTGCGACAGGTACAGATGTAAATCCCCGCATCAGACGATTTGATCTCTCGGATCACCAGCTCTTCGCCTGGAAGAGAGGAACGTAGAAGCAGCTGTTAGTCAGCTCACGTTACTTACAGAATCGGATATACAAACCCTTGGTTCCTAAACTCAAGCGGGCTCGAAGCTATCGACAACCAATGGATGGGAGGGGTAGACGATCGATTCTGTGTCAAGGCTATCCTCTGCAACATCCCTCAGGCCACTGAAAACCAGCACAAGCTTGCTAGTGCTCAGGTTCGACCTGTGTCTACACCAGTAACACACGCATTGCCACAACAAATCCCATCCCTCCTCGCTGAGCCTACACTGGACAGGTGAAACCTGCACGCTTCTTTTCAAGTCTGTCCTTTATTTAAACTTTCAAATCGTTAAATATGGACTTTAGTCATCACCTGTTGGGCCTGGATTGTTTGATCACGTGTGACCACAAGAGTGGCCCGAACAGGTGCGATCACAAATTCCTTAAGGGCACAGGCTACTTCGTGGCAATTAATGAAATAATTCTCTGAAAAACGAGAGTGCACAGTTCCCAACAGTGGAATCCAACAACCAGACTAAATTATACAAGATTAAGGACAAACCCAGTCTGTGTAATCAATAACCAGTCACCCTGCTGGTATCTAGGGCACTGAAGGAGCGCTCCAAACAAGGACCAATGGGGGAAAATTAACCTCGGTGACAACTAAAGCTTTTCTAAACCCGAGCTAAGTCGGCTCGTGGTCCCTAAAATAGAGAAGAGCAGGTCATCCAATCTCCGTTACTTACCCTGGTCTAACAAAGCAACCATCACTAAACAGCTGCCTTCCCCACCTTCTTCAACAATCATCTGAGATGTGATGAGCAGCCTTGCTGACGATTGTGTGATAACAGGGACAACCTGGGCTTACATCTGGGACTAAAGCCCAGGTACCCAGAATTGCCCATAGCCCCGAATCATGTGGACCAGGGTTCCCAAATCCTCGTTACAAGTCCAGCGTAGTCTGTTATCCCAAATCCTATTCAATGAATTCAGAGTAAAACCTTCTGCTAATGACCATGAATGTTTGAGTGCTCAGACACAGTATACGATTTTAACCAGTTTCTTCATCCAGCCTTTGAGCTGGAAGTACCAAGATCTCCCACATGCACGGCTGGATAATTCAGCAGAAAGAGCTGCGATCACTCGATTCAGGATAATTGGTTCGCGCTCAACCACACCACAGTAATCGGGACTTGCATTTCCTGGGAAGGGTTGAACAATTTCCATGCATTGTGTTAATGCTTCATGCCAGTGCTAAAAGGCATCACAAGTATCTGTTTGGAACCCAGGAATACCCTTTCATCGAACCAGAATGTATTTTGAACACAAGTGTAGACCGTGGAGCCAGTGTGAAATATTGGTGAACATTGAGTATGTTTCTGGGGAGATTGCCGGTGCTGTTTACCTTGTTCCCGTTGCTGCACGCGGCTGGATAAGGGCTGGCCATCAGCCCTGGTCCAGTAGTAGTATAACGGGGCTTGACCAATAGCCTGGCATTTCAGTATCACTGTGCCACCTTGCTCCACTGTCGATCTCTCGGGGATAACACTAACCAGGAAAGGATTGTGATCTGAAGAAGAGAGTACATTTAGTTATGTGTTTGCTATTGAGCTTTGTCTTACAGGATATTTAATTATCCAACTGAAACAAAGAACAGAGTCAAATCTGGCCAATTTAAAATATGTCACGAGTAGTTTCAGGAGACTCCTGCCACCTTTATTTAACCCGTAGATTGGCAGCAGATCCAGGGACATTCCAATCCAGCCCTTCTGATCAAGTTCTGTGCTCGCCTATTAAATACTTAACGACTATTATTTTTAAATGAATAAAATCTATTTCAATATTTCTATTGCGGACTTTTATTAACAATCAGACCACTGACCATCCTTGGAGAGCAAGAGATGTGGGCAACTAACTCCCAGCTTTCACTCCTCAGGTGAAGGTTTGCTGCCACATCTTGTTCGAACACAGCACCCACACATGCAGCTAAATCCCCAGTGACAACAGAGTTCAAATGACCCATCATTAGTTACTGGGTGATATTGAGGCTCTGGAAAGGGTGCAGAAGAAGGCCACTGGACTAATTCCACGTCTAAAGCATCTTAGTTATCAAGCTAGGCTAAAGGTGTTGGGATTCTTTACCTGAGAGCAGCGTAGACTTATGGTTGTTATGACTGAAGTTTTTAAGATAATGAAGGGAATAGACGGTGTTCCAGCTGACCGTTTATTTCAATTAAATAGTTTAGGCAGAACCGGGGCACACATTTAAGTTGTACCGGGCTAGATCGAGGTTAGATATCAGGAGGTGGGTCTTTTCCCAGAGAACAGTAGCCCTCTGGAACAAGCTGGTTGATGCAGGACTCACTGAATTCCCTCAAACAAAAGCTGGATTTGTCTCTGGCTGCGGCGGAGATCACCTCTTATAGAAGGGACTTTAATGGCCAGAGTGATCTCCTGGACTAGGTTCAATCGCCTAGATGGATTGGAAGGAATTTCCCAGATTTCTTTTCCCAAATTGGCCTGGGGTATTTTTATCTGGTTTCTTTTGCCTCTCCCAGGAGATCACATGGTTTGGGGTGGAGTGTATTTGTTGTGATGATACACAAGGTATTGGGATTGTGTGGGACAGGCTCGCTGGACCAGGTGGTCTTTACCTGTCCGTATGTTGGTAACCCTCGCAGACTACTCGCATCAGTAACAAATTAGGGGCATTTAATGTGGTAAAACGATCCAAGGTTCTTCACAGAGACATCATCAAAAAGGGCATCAAAGCCAAAAAAAGGAGCGTTAGGTGGGGTGACTAAATCACTTGGTCAAAGAGCTGGATTTAAAGGAGAAGAGGGAGGTGGCAAGGCAGAGCAGAATAAGGAGGGAATTCCAGAGCGAGAGAGTGAGACGGCTTAAGCCATGGTCATCAATGGTGGGGCAAAATGGGGGGTGATTGCACAAGATTATAATAATTTGCATTATATTTCCAAAAGAATGGGGGATTTTCTAATTTCCAGGCTCTGGGAAGAGGAAAAAGGGGTGAGGACACATGGCACCAGGCCCCAGCCCCCATTGCATAGCCTGGGGCTTTCCCCCAATCTGTAATGGGTCCTGTATCAGGAACAGGAGCAGGACCAGTGCCCCAGCCCCCCACCTCAGTGCCAGGCCCCTGACCATTACTGGTAAGAGGATCTGTCCTCCGATCCCCAATATACTGTCTTTCACATCCTCAGGAGCCGGGAGCCAGTGAAGTACTTTTAATGGGGAGTCACTGTTGTAATGTAGGAAACAAGGCAGCCAATTAGCACACAGCAAGCTCCCGCAAACAGTAGTGAAATAAATGACGAGTTAAGTTTCGATAGTGTTGGTTGACTGGAAGATCTGTAAGGTTCAGGGGCAGGTCGAAGACTTGTGAAATACTGTGGGTTTGGGACAGGGCCACAGGTCTGTGAATCCTGCAGCTGCACGCAGATCTCCTCCCCAGGGTTTAGTGGTATGGCTCAGCCAGGGGCAGGCTGGGACACAGGGGGAAAAACATTGACAGATGTCTCCCACCAGGTGCCGTGCATCATTGAGGAAAGGCTACCCTAATCTTTCTCAATGCATGTGATAAACAGGATCATCTCAAGACCAGAGGTCTAAGAGAAGATCTCCTGCCCAACCTTTTGGTTGGGATCCTTATATTATCCACCCTGAACTTGGCCTTCCTCATTCTATGAAAGTTCTTCAACTCTTCATCCAACTGGCGGAGAGGGGTGGGGGGGGTGGGCAGGTAGAGGGAATCAATGGTCACTAATATCTTAACGTCTGCTCAATACCTGTTACTACATTGCTCCCGTCCTGGTCCATCTCAGTGTCTTAGAATTATAGATTATATTGCAGAAGGAGACCATTTGGCCAATTGCATCTGTGCCAGATCTCTGAATAAGCAAACCATTTATCTTGCGTCAGTGCAGAGCACCTTCAGGGACGAGTGTCAGGTTATTTGCACAAAGGCATGTTCTTCTGTTTTTGAATGGAGATCAACACCCACGCACTCATTACATGCCTTCTCCGCTCTCCTTATCTCTCTAACCTCCAGCCCTAAAACCCTCAGTGAACTCTGTGTTTCCCTGACTCGGGACACTTGTGCACCGACGCCCCTCCACACCAGTACCTTCACCTGTCGGAGACCTGTGCTCTGGAATTGCCTCCTGAAATTGATCTGCCTCGCTCCCTCCGTCAAGAGCCTCATTCAAACCTACTTCTTTGACCGAGATTTTAGTCACCCTCCCTAATGTCTCCTCCGTCAGCTTAGGGTTGTGGGAAATGTTCCTACATTACAGATACGAGATAAATGCACATGGATGACAATGATGAATTTGGGGAGAAACATCTCCGGGACTGGCGTTTGAAGAGCTTTATGGTCCATGGTCAGGAAGGCAGCCTTCACCACTCGGAGTGTATGAGGCTTTGTGCAGAGGGGCGGGTGCAGCACAGACAGAGTACGAGCATTTAAAGAATGGATGAGTCGAAAGCTTCCAGTTGTCAGAAGAGAAATGCAGGGTGAGAGGAGGGAGGGGAAAGATAGCGTGTTGTATACGCAGGTTGAAAATACTCAAAGGATTGCGACAACAAAAGGGGCCCGTGACTGGGCGATGTAAATGTTAAAGCCAGCTTGCTGCATCCAATTGTCTGAGGTCCTGAACTATAGCATTTAGTCAAACCAGGTGTGCCTGAATCATAGAAATTTACAGCACAAAAGGAGGCCATTTCGGCCCATCGTGTCCGCGCCGGCCGACCAAGAGCTATCCAACCTAATCCCACTTTCCAGCTCTGGGTCCGTAGCCCTGTAGGTTACAGCACTTTAAGTGCACATCCAAGTATTGTTTAAATGTGGTGAGAGTTTCTGTCTCTACCTCCCTTTGGGTGAAGACATTTCCCCTCAAATCCCCTCTAAACCTCCCCCCAATTACTTTAAATCTATGCCCCCTGGTTGTTGACCCCTCTGTCAAGGGAAACAGGTCCTTCCTATCCATTCTATCCAGGCTGCTCATAATTTTATACACCTCAATAAGGTCTCCCCTCAGCCTCCTCCGTTCCAAAGAAAACAGACCCAGCATCTCCAATCTTTCCTCATAGCCAAAATTCTGCAGTCCAGGCAACATTCTTGTAAATCTCCTCTGCACCCTTTCCAGTGCAATCACATCTTTCCTGTAATGTGATGACCAGAACTGCACACAGTACTCCAGCTGCGGCCTAACCAGTGTTTTATATAGTTCAAGCATAACCTCCTTGCTCTTGTATTCCATGCCTCAATTAATAAAGGCAAGTATTCCGTATGACTACTTAACCACCTTATCTACCTGGCCTGCTACCTTCAGGGATCTGTGGACCTGCACTCCAAGGTCCCTTTGTTCCTCTACACTTTTCAGTGTCCTGCCATTTAATGTGTATTCCCTTGCCTTGTTGGCCTCCCCAAATGCATTACCTCACACTTATCCAGCTTGAATTCCATTTGCCACTGTTCTGCCCACCTGACCAATGCATTGATATCTTCCTGTAGTCCACAGCTTTCTTCTTCTTTATCAACCACACAGCCTATTTTAGTGTCATCTGCAAACTTCTTAATCATACCCCCAACATTCAAGTCCAAGTCATTGATATACACCATAAAAAGCAAGGGACCCAGCACTGAGCCCTGCGGAACCCCACTGGATACAGCCTTCCAGTCACAAAAATACCCATCAACCATTACCCTTTGTTTCCTGTCTCTGAGCCAATTTTGGATCCAACTTGCCACTTTACCCTGGATCCCATGGGCTTTTACCTTCGTGACCAGTCTGTCATGTGGGACATTATCAAAAGCCTTGCTAAAATCCACATACACTAGAAACATAGAACCATAGAAAATAGGTGCAGGAGTAGGCCATTCGGCCCTTCTAGCCTGCACCACCATTCAATAAGATCATGGCTCATCATTCACCTCAGTACCCCTTTCCTGCTTTCTCTCCATACCCCTTGATCCCTTTAGCCGTAAGGGCCATATCTAACTCCCGCTTGAATATATCTAACGAACTGACATCAACAACTCTCCGCGGTAGAGAATTCCACAGGTTAACAACTCTCTCAGTGAAGAGGTTTCTCCTCATCTCGGTCCTAAATGGCTTACCTCTTATCCTTAGACTGTGACCCTTGGTTCTGGACTTCCCCAACATCGGGAACATTCTTCCTGCATCTAACCTGTCCAGTCTCGTCAGAATTTTATATGTTTCTATGAGATCCTCTCTCATCCTTCTAAACTCCAGTGAATACAGGTCCAGTCGATCCAGTCTCTCCTCATATGTCAGTCCTGCCATCCCAGATAACAGTCTGGTGAACCTTTGCTGCACTCCCTCAATAGCAAGGACATCCTTCCTCAGATTAGGAGACCAAAACTGAACACAATATTCCAGGTGAGGCCTCACCAAGGCCCTGTACAACTGCAGTAAGACCTCCCTGCTCCTATACTCAAATCCCCGAGCTATAAAGGCCAACATGCCATTTGCCTTCTTCACCGCCTGCTGTACCTGCATGCCCACTTTCAATGACTGATGTACCATGACACCCAGGTCTCATTGCACCTCCCCTTTTCCTAATCTACCACCATTCAGATAATATACTGCCTTCATGTTTTTGTCACCAAAGTGGAGAACCTCAAATTTATTCACATTATACTGCATCCCAAAGTACTTAAGGAAGTGGCCCTAGAAATAGTGGATGCATTGGTAATCATTTTCCTTTCTGTCTATCCTTCCTGAATGTTGAATACCCCTGGATATTGAGTTCCAGCCTTGGTCACCCTGGAGCCATAGCTCCGTAATCCCAATTATATCATATTCGTTAATAGCTGCCTGCGCAGTTAATTCGTCCACCTTAATATGAATACTCCTCGCATTGAGGCACAGAGCCTTATACGTACTGCCTTCATCAACCCTCCTGGTAACCTCCTCAAAAAATTAAATCATGTTAGTTAGACACGACCTTCCCTTAACAAATCCGTGCTGACTGGTCTTGATTAATCCATGTCATTCCAAATGAAGATTTATCCTGTCCCTCAGGATTTTTTCAATAATTTTCCCACCACTGAGGTTAGGCTGATTAACCTGTAATTACTCGGTCTATCTCTTTCTCCCTTTTTAAACAAAGGTACAACATTGGCAGTCCTCCAGCACCACCCCTGTAGCCAGAGAGGATTGGAAAATGATGGTCAGAGCCTCTGCTATTTCCTCTTTTGCTTCTGTTAACAGCCTGGGATACATTTCATCTGGGCCTGGGGATCCATTTTCAAAGCTGATAAGCTCCTTAATACTTCCTCTCTCACTACTTTATCTTGTCTAATATTTCACACTCCTCCTCCCTCATTGCAAAGTCTGCATCGCCCCTCTCTTTTCTGAAAACAGATGCAACGTATTCATTAAGAATCCTACCCACGTCTTCTGCCTCCACGCACAAATTTCCTTTATTGTCTCAAATAGATCCTTCTCTAGTTATCCTCTTGCTCTTAATGTATTGATAAAAGATCTTTGGGTTTTCCCTGATTTTACGTGCCAAGATCTCTCCTGCTCTCTCTTTGCTCTCCTGAAATCTTTTTTAATTGCAGCCCTGCACTTTTTATACTCCTCTAGAGTTTCTGCAGTATTGAGTTCTCGGTATTTGTTATACGCTTCCCTTTGTTTCTTTATCCTACCCTGTATGTCTCTTGACATCCAGTGGACTCTAGATTTGTTAGCCCCACCCTCTTTCTTTAAGGTTCTGTACCCTCAGCATCTCCTCCTTGAATGCCTCCCACATTCTTACCATGAAGTAGCCGTTTCCTGTCCACTTGGGCCAAATCCCATCTCAGCTCAGCAAAATTGGCTTTACTCCAGATGAGAACTTTTTTTCCTGGTCCACGTTTGTCCTTTTCCATAACTACCCTAAATCTAACTGAATTATGATCACTAGCACCAAAATGCTCTCCCACTGATACCCCTTCCACCTGCCCCTCTTCATTCCCCAAAACCAAGTCCAGAACCGCCCCCTCCATTGTTGGGCTTGTTACATACTGGCTAAAGACATTCACCTGAATGCATTTTAGGCATTGCGCACCTTCTGTACCATTCACACTGCTTTTTTTCAAGTTAATATTCGGGTAGTTGAAATCCCCCACTATTACAGCTTTATAGTTTTTGTACATTGCAGCAATTTACCCACATATTTGTTCTTCTATCTCCCTCTGACTGCTTGGGGATCTATTGTACACTCCCAGCAGTGTGATCGCCCATTTTCTGTTCTTCAATTCAACCCATATGGCCTCGTTTGATGATCCCTCAACCATTTCATCCCTCCTCACAGCTGTAATTGTTTCTTTAATTTATACTGCGATCCCCCGCTCCATCCCGCCTGAAAGCCCTGTAACCAGCAATGTTGAGTTGCCATGGTGTAGATATGTATGTATGTTGTGTGTGAGAGAGTGTGAGACAGAGACACAGATGTGCAACGTGGTTAGAATAAACATTAGAACGGGTTGGTGAGTATAATGTGTAGAGGATCAAGGACCCAGATCAAAGACACACCTGTCGGTGCGCGCTCAGACTGATTTAAAGACCGTGACGCATTGGGTTTCTTCAGCAGCAGGCAATGTCACGCAGAAATCTGAGCGGGGAATGAATCAGGGGGCAGGGTATGAGTGGTGGGTTATAGTGTGCAGGATTCAGAAATCCAACTCGTTTAAAAATCCGATCCATGTTCTGAGACTGGTTTTGATCTTTGCAAATCCAGGTCCTTCGTGTGGTTTGTCTTTCCGAAAGAATGTTGGATGCAAAGAGTAGCCTGCAGATCTTTTGCGTATCTTAACCGAAAAGGGGTTATGGGGAGCGGGCAGGGAAGTGGAGCTGAGTCCATGATCGGATCAGCCATGATCATATTAAATGGCGGAGCAGTCTCGAGGGACCGAATGGCCGACTCCTGCTCCTATTTCTTATCTTCTTATATCGATTATGCTCAACAATTTCATGCAGACAGTTTGCAAACCTAATGATACAAACCCTTCGTCTCTCAGGGCTTACTGCCAACGTACCTGCTGGATGACACTTCTGTCCAGGGATTCTTGGATTGCCAGAATAGCCAGGAGCACAGCTGGAAATGAAACCAAATGTTACCGCTTGAGGCAATATCAGAGCAGGCCGTCAGTATCACCATTCCACATCATGCAGTGCAGCAAAGTAATGACAGGTTAATGGTGAGTGACACTGCCCTGTACCACTGAACATCGCCACTCAACTACAAGAGTGAAAACTACCAGCATGGTCCCAACACGCCACACAGGAAGCTCCTCTCTGCACGAGTCCAACACGTAGCAAGCTCCTCTCTGCACTAGTGTGACACGGAGCAAGCTCCTCTCTGCACTAGTGTAACACGTAGCAAGCTCCTCTCTGCACTAGTGTGACACGTAGCAAGCTCCTCTCTGCACTAGTGTGACACGTAGCAAGCTCCTCTCTGCACTAGTGTGACACGTAGCAAGTTCCTTTCTGCACTAGTGTAACACGTAGCAAGTTCCTCTCTGCACCAGTGTGACACGTAGCAAGCTCCTCTCTGCACTAGTGTGACACGTAGCAAGCTCCTCTCTGCACTAGTCCAACACGTAGCAAGCTCCTCTCTGCACCAGTCTAACACGTAGCAAGCTCCTCTCTGCACTAGTGTAACACGTAGCAAGCTCCTCTCTGCACTAGTCCAACACGTAGCAAGCTCCTCTCTGCACTAGTCTGACACATAGCAAGCTCCTCTCTGCACTAGTCTAACACGTAGCAAGCTCCTCTCTGCACTAGTCTAACACGTAGCAAGCTCCTCTCTGCACCAGTCGAACACGTAGCAAGCTCCTCCCTGCACTAGTCTAACACGTAGCAAGCTCCTCTCTGCACTAGTGTCACACGTAGCAAGCTCCTCTCTGCACTAGTCTAACACGTAGCAAGCGCCTATCTGCACCAGTGTGACACGTAGCAAGCTCCTCTCTGCACTAGTGTAACACGTAGCAAGCTCCTCTGTGCACTAGTCCAACACGTAGCAAGCTTCTCTCTGCACTAGTCTGACACATAGCAAGCTCCTCTCTGCACTAGTCTAACACGTAGCAAGCTCCTCTCTGCACTAGTGTGACACGTAGCAAGTTCCTCTCTGCACGAGTGTGACACGTAGCAAGCTCCTCTCTGCACGAGTCTAATACATAGCAAGCTCCTCTCTGCACCAGAGTGACACGTAGCAAGCTCATCTCTGCACGAGTCTAACACGGAGCAAGCTCCTCTCTGCACTAGTCTAACACGTAGCAAGCTCCTCTCTGCACTAGTCTAACACGTAGCAAGCTCCTCTCTGCACTAGTCTAACACGTAGCAAGCTCCTCTCTGCACTAGTCCAACACGTAGCAAGCTCCTCTCTGCACTAGTGTGACACGTAGCAAGCTCCTCTCTGCACCAGTGTGACACATAGCAAGCTCCTCTCTGCACTAGTCTGACACGTCGCAAGCTCCTCTCTGCACGAGTCTAATACGTAGCAAGCTCCTCTCTGCACAAGTGTGACACGTAGCAAGCTCCTCTCTGCACTAGTCTGACACGTAGCAAGCTCCTCTCTGCACGAGTCTAATACGTAGCAAGCTCCTCTCTGCACGAGTGTGACACGTAGCAAGATCCTTTCTGCAGTAGTGTGACACCAAGCAAGCTCCTCTCTGCACTAGTCTAACACTTCGCAAGCTCCTCTCTGCACCAGTGTGACACCAAGCAAGCTCCTCTCTGCACGAGTGTGACACGTAGCAAGCTCCTCTCTGCACTAGTCTAACACTTCGCAAGCTCCTCTCTGCACCAGTGTGACACGTAGCAAGCTCCTCTCTGCACTAGTGTGACACGTAGCAAGTTCCTCTCTGCACTAGTGTGACACGTAGCAAGCTCCTCTCTGCACTAGTCTAACACGTAGCAAGCTCCTCTCTGCACTAGTGTGACACGTAGCAAGCTCCTCTCTGCACGAGTGTGACACGTAGCAAGCTCCTCTCTGCACTAGTCTAACACGTAGCAAGCTCCTATCTGCACTAGTCTAACATGTAGCAAGCTCCTCTCTGCACTAGTGTGGCACGCAGCAAGCTCCTCTCTGCACTAGTGTGACACGTAGCAAGCTCCTCTCTGCACTAGTCCGACACGTAGCAAGCTCCTCTCTGCACTAGTGTGACACGTAGCAAGCTCCTCTCTGCACTAGTGTGACACGTAGCAAGCTCCTCTCTGCACTAGTGTGACACCAAGCAAGCTCCTCTCTGCACGGGTGTGACATGTAGCAAGCTCCTCTCTGCACTAGTCTAACACTTCGCAAGCTCCTCTCTGCACCAGTGTGACACCAAGCAAGCTTCTCTCTGCACTAGTGTGACACGTAGTAAGCTCCTCTCTGCACGAGTGTGACACGTAGCAAGCTCCTCTCTGCACTAGTGTGACACGTAGCAAGCTCCGCTCTGCACTAGTGTGACACGTAGCAAGTTCTTCTCTGCACTAGTGTGACACGTAGCAAGCTCCTCTCTGCACTAGTCTAACACGTAGCAAGCTCCTCTCTGCACGAGTGTGACACGTAGCAAGCTCCTCTCTGCACTAGTGTGACACGTAGCAAGCTCCTCTCTGCACTAGTGTGACACGTAGCAAGCTCCTCTGTGCACGAGTGTGACACGTACCAAGCTCCTCTCTGCACTAGTGTGACACATACCAAGCCCCTCTCTGCACGAGTGTGACACGTAGCAAGCTCCTCTCTGCACTAGACTAACACGTAGCAAGCTCCTCTCTGCACAAGTGTGACACGTTGCAAGCTCCTCTATGCATTAGTGTGACACATACCAAGCCCCTCTCTGCACGAGTGTGACACGTAGCAAGCTCCTCTCTGCACGAGTGTGACACGTAGCAAGCTCCTTTCTGCACGAGTGTGACACGTAGCAAGCCCCTTTCTGCACGAGTGTGACACGTAGCAAGCCCCTCTGCACTAGTCTGACATGTAGCAACCTCCTTTCTGCACTAGTGTAACACGTAGCAAGCTCCTCTGTGCACGAGTGTGACACGTAGCAAGCTCCTCTCTGCACAAGTGTGACACGCAGCAAGCTCCTCACTGCACAAGTGTGACACGCAGCAAGCTCCTCTCTGCACTCGTGTGACACGTAGCAAGCTCCTCTGTGCACGAGTGTGACACGTAGCAAGCTCCTCTCTGCACTAGTGTGACACGTAGCAAGCTCCTCTCTGCACTAGTCTAACACTTGGCAAGCTCCTCTCTGCACTAGTGTGACACCTAGCAAGCTCCTCTCCGCACGAGTGTGACACGTAGCAAGCTCCTCTGTGCACGAGTGTGACACGTAGCAAGCTCCTCTCTGCACGAGTGTGACACGTAGCAAGCTCCTCTCTGCACTAGTGTGACACGCAGCAAGCTCCTCTCTGCACCAGTGTGACACGCAGCAAGCTCCTCTCTGCACCAGTGTGACACGCAGCAAGCTCCTCTCTGCACCAGTGTGACACGTAGCAAGCTCCTCTCTGCACCAGTGTGACACGTAGCAAGCTCCTCTCTGCACCAGTGTGACACGTAGCAAGCTCCTCTCTGCACTAGTGTGACACGTAGCAAGTTCCTCTCTGCACTAGTGTGACACGTAGCAAGCTCCTCTCTGCACTAGTCTAACACGTAGCAAGCTCCTCTCTGCACTAGTGTGACACGTAGCAAGCTCCTCTCTGCACGAGTGTGACACGTAGCAAGCTCCTCTCTGCACTAGTCTAACACGTAGCAAGCTCCTATCTGCACTAGTCTAACATGTAGCAAGCTCCTCTCTGCACTAGTGTGACACGCAGCAAGCTCCTCTCTGCACTAGTGTGACACGTAGCAAGCTCCTCTCTGCACTAGTCCGACACGTAGCAAGCTCCTCTCTGCACTAGTGTGACACGTAGCAAGCTCCTCTCTGCACTAGTGTGACACGTAGCAAGCTCCTCTCTGCACTAGTGTGACACCAAGCAAGCTCCTCTCTGCACGGGTGTGACATGTAGCAAGCTCCTCTCTGCACTAGTCTAACACTTCGCAAGCTCCTCTCTGCACCAGTGTGACACCAAGCAAGCTTCTCTCTGCACTAGTGTGACACGTAGTAAGCTCCTCTCTGCACGAGTGTGACACGTAGCAAGCTCCTCTCTGCACTAGTGTGACACGTAGCAAGCTCCGCTCTGCACTAGTGTGACACGTAGCAAGTTCTTCTCTGCACTAGTGTGACACGTAGCAAGCTCCTCTCTGCACTAGTCTAACACTTCGCAAGCTCCTCTCTGCACTAGTGTGACACCAAGCAAGCTCCTCTCTGCACGAGTGTGACACGTAGCAAGCTCCTCTCTGCACTAGTCTAACAATTCGCAAGCTCCTCTCTGCACCAGTGTGACACCAAGCAAGCTCCTCTCTGCACGAGTGTGACACGTACCAAGCTCCTCTCTGCACTAGTGTGACACGTAGCAAGCTCCTCTCTGCACTAGTCTGACACGTAGCAAGCTCCTCTCTGCACGAGTCTAATACGTAGCAAGCTCCTCTCTGCACGAGTGTGACACGTAGCAAGCTCCTCTCTGCACTAGTGTGACACGTAGCAAGCTCCTCTCTGCACGAGTGTGACATGTAGCAAGCTCCTCTCTGCACTAGTGTGACACATAGCAAGCTCCTCTCTGCACTAGTGTGACACGTAGCAAGCTCCTCTCTGCACAAGTCTAAGACGTAGCAAGCTCCTCTCTGCACTAGTGTGACACGTAGCAAGCTCCTCTCTGCACTAGTGTGACACGTAGCAAGTTCCTCTCTGCACTAGTCTGACACGTAGCAAGCTCCTCTCTGCACTGGTGTGACACGAAGCAAGCTCCTCTCTGCACTAGTCCAACACGTAGCAAGTTCCTCTCTGCACTAGTCTAACACGCAGCAAGCTCCTCTCTGCACTAGTCTAACATGTAGCAAGCTCCTCTCTGCACTAGTCTGACACGTAGCAAGCTCCTCTCTGCACTAGTCTGACACGTAGCAAGCTCCTCTCTACACGAGTCTAATACGTAGCAAGCTCTTCTCTGCACTAGTGTGACACGTAGCAAGCTCCTCTCTGCACTAGTGTGACACGTAGCAAGCTCCTCTCTGCACGAGTCTAATAAGTAGCAAGCTCCTCTCTGCACGAGTCTAATACGTAGCAAGCTCCTCTCTGCACCAGTGTGACAATGTGACACGTAGCAAGCTCCTCTGTGCACGAGTGTGACACGTACCAAGCTCCTCTCTGCACTAGTGTGACACATACCAAGCCCCTCTCTGCACGAGTGTGACACGTAGCAAGCTCCTCTCTGCACTAGACTAACACGTAGCAAGCTCCTCTCTGCACAAGTGTGACACGTTGCAAGCTCCTCTATGCATTAGTGTGACACATACCAAGCCCCTCTCTGCACGAGTGTGACACGTAGCAAGCTCCTCTCTGCACGAGTGTGACACGTAGCAAGCTCCTTTCTGCACGAGTGTGTCACGTAGCAAGCCCCTCTGCACTAGTCTGACATGTAGCAAGCTCCTTTCTGCACTAGTGTAACACGTAACAAGCTCCTCTCTGCACGCGTGTGACACGTAGCAAGCTCCTCTGTGCACGAGTGTGACACGTAGCAAGCTCCTCTCTGCAGAAGTGTGACACGCAGCAAGCTCCTCACTGCACAAGTGTGACACGCAGCAAGCTCCTCTCTGCACTCGTGTGACACGTAGCAAGCTCCTCTGTGCACGAGTGTGACACGTAGCAAGCTCCTCTCTGCACTAGTGTGACACGTAGCAAGCTCCTCTCTGCACTAGTCTAACACTTGGCAAGCTCCTCTCTGCACTAGTGTGACACCTAGCAAGCTCCTCTCCGCACGAGTGTGACACGTAGCAAGCTCCTCTGTGCACGAGTGTGACACGTAGCAAGCTCCTCTCTGCACGAGTGTGACACGTAGCAAGCTCCTCTCTGCACTAGTGTGACACGCAGCAAGCTCCTCTCTGCACCAGTGTGACACGCAGCAAGCTCCTCTCTGCACCAGTGTGACACGCAGCAAGCTCCTCTCTGCACCAGTGTGACACGTAGCAAGCTCCTCTCTGCACCAGTGTGACACGTAGCAAGCTCCTCTCTGCACTAGTCTGAGACGTAGCAAGCTCCTCTCTGCACGAGTCTAATACGTAGCAAGCTCCTCTCTGCACGAGTGTGACACGTAGCAAGCTCCTCTCTGCACCAGTGTGACACGTAGCAAGCTCCTCTCTGCACCAGTGTGACATGTAGCAAGCTCCTCTCTGCACGAGTCTAATACGTAGCAAGCTCCTCTCTGCACTAGTGTGACACGTAGCAAGCTCCTCTCTGCACGAGTCTGATACGTAGCAAGCTCCTCTCTGCACCAGTGTGACACGTAGCAAGCTCCTCTCTGCACTAGTCTGACACGTAGCAAGCTCCTCTCTGCACTAGTCTAACACGTAGCAAGCTCCTCTCTGCACGAGTGTGACACGTAGCAAGCTCCTCTCTGCACGAGTGTGACACGTAGCAAGCTCCTCTCTGCACGAGTGTGACACGTAGCAAGCTCCTCTCTGCACGAGTGTGACACGTAGCAAGCTCCTCTCTGCACCAGTGTGACACGTAGCAAGCTCCTCTCTGCACTAGTGTGACACGTAGCAAGCTCCTCTCTGCACTAGTGTGACACGTAGCAAACTCCTCTCTGCACCAGTGTGACACATAGCAAGCTCCTCTCTGCACAAGTGTGACACGTACCTAGCTCCTCTCTGCACCAGTGTGACACGTAGCAAGCTCCTCTCTGCACGAGACTAATACGTAGCAAGCTCCTCTCTGCACTAGTGTGACACGTAGCAAGCTCCTCTCTGCACGAGTCTGATACGTAGCAAGCTCCTCTCTGCACCAGTGTGACACGTAGCAAGCTCCTCTCTGCACTAGTCTGACACGTAGCAAGCTCCTCTCTGCACTAGTCTAACACGTAGCAAGCTCCTCTCTGCACGAGTGTGACACGTAGCACGCTCCTCTCTGCACGAGTGTGACACGTAGCAAGCTCCTCTCTGCACGAGTGTGACACGTAGCAAGCTCCTCTCTGCACGAGTGTGACACGTAGCAAGCTCCTCTCTGCACGAGTGTGACACGTAGCAAGCTCCTCTCTGCACCAGTGTGACACGTAGCAAGCTCCTCTCTGCACTAGTGTGACACGTAGCAAGCTCCTCTCTGCACTAGTGTGACACGTAGCAAGCTCCTCTCTGCACGAGTGTGACACGTAGCAAGCTCCTCTCTGCACCAGTGTGACACGTAGCAAGCTCCTCTCTGCACCAGTGTGACATGTAGCAAGCTCCTCTCTGCACGAGTCTAATACGTAGCAAGCTCCTCTCTGCACTAGTGTGACACGTAGCAAGCTCCTCTCTGCACGAGTCTGATACGCAGCAAGCTCCTCTCTGCACCAGTGTGACACGTAGCAAGCTCCTCTCTGCACTAGTCTGACACGTAGCAAGCTCCTCTCTGCACGAGTCTAATACGTAGCAAGCTCCTCTCTGCACGAGTGTGACACGTAGCAAGCTCCTCTCTGCACCAATGTGACACGTAGCAAGCTCCTCTCTGCACCAGTGTGACATGTAGCAAGCTCCTCTCTGCACGAGTCTAATACGTAGCAAGCTCCTCTCTGCACTAGTGTGACACGTAGCAAGCTCCTCTCTGCACGAGTCTGATACGTAGCAAGCTCCTCTCTGCACCAGTGTGACACGTAGCAAGCTCCTCTCTGCACTAGTCTGACACGTTCCTAGCTCCTCTGTGCACTAGTCTAACACGTACCTAGCTCCTCTGTGCACTAGTCTAACATGTAGCAAGCTCCTCTCTGCACGAGTGTGACACGTAGCAAGCTCCTCTGCACGAGTGTGACACGTAGCAAGCCCCTCTCTGCACTAATGTGACACGTAGCAAGCCCCTCTCTGCACTAGTCTGACACGTAGCAAGCTCCTTTCTGCACTCGTGTAACACGTAGCAAGCTCCTCTGTGCACAAGTGTGACACGTAGCAAGCTCCTCTCTGCACGAGTGTGACACGCAGCAAGCTCCTCTCTGCACGAGTGTGACACGCAGCAAGCTCCTCTCTGCACGAGTGTGACACGCAGCAAGCTCCTCTCTGCACGAGTGTGACACGCAGCAAGCTCCTCTCTGCACAAGTGTGACACGCAGCAAGCTCCTCTCTGCACGAGTGTGACACGTAGCAAGCTCCTCTCTGCACTAGTCTGACACGTAGCAAGCTCCTCTCTGCACTAGTGTGACACGTAGCAAGCTCCTCTCTGCACGAGTGTGACATGTAGCAAGCTCCTCTCTGCATTAGTGTGACACATAGCAAGCTCCTCTCTGCACTAGTGTGACACGTAGCAAGCTCCTCTCTGCACAAGTCTAAGACGTAGCAAGCTCCTCTCTGCACTAGTGTGACACGTAGCAAGCTCCTCTCTGCACTAGTGTGACACGTAGCAAGTTCCTCTCTGCACTAGTCTGACACGTAGCAAGCTCCTCTCTGCACTGGTGTGACACGAAGCAAGCTCCTCTCTGCACTAGTCCAACACGTAGCAAGTTCCTCTCTGCACTAGTCTAACACGCAGCAAGCTCCTCTCTGCACTAGTCTAACATGTAGCAAGCTCCTCTCTGCACTAGTCTGACACGTAGCAAGCTCCTCTCTGCACTAGTCTGACACGTAGCAAGCTCCTCTCTGCACTAGTCTGACACGTAGCAAGCTCCTCTCTACACGAGTCTAATACGTAGCAAGCTCTTCTCTGCACTAGTGTGACACGTAGCAAGCTCCTCTCTGCACTAGTGTGACACGTAGCAAGCTCCTCTCTGCACGAGTCTAATAAGTAGCAAGCTCCTCTCTGCACGAGTCTAATACGTAGCAAGCTCCTCTCTGCACCAGTGTGACAATGTGACACATACCAAGCCCCTCTCTGCACGAGTGTGACACGTAGCAAGCTCCTCTCTGCACTAGACTAACACGTAGCAAGCTCCTCTCTGCACAAGTGTGACACGTTGCAAGCTCCTCTATGCATTAGTGTGACACATACCAAGCCCCTCTCTGCACGAGTGTGACACGTAGCAAGCTCCTCTCTGCACGAGTGTGACACGTAGCAAGCTCCTTTCTGCACGAGTGTGTCACGTAGCAAGCCCCTCTGCACTAGTCTGACATGTAGCAAGCTCCTTTCTGCACTAGTGTAACACGTAACAAGCTCCTCTCTGCACGCGTGTGACACGTAGCAAGCTCCTCTGTGCACGAGTGTGACACGTAGCAAGCTCCTCTCTGCAGAAGTGTGACACGCAGCAAGCTCCTCACTGCACAAGTGTGACACGCAGCAAGCTCCTCTCTGCACTCGTGTGACACGTAGCAAGCTCCTCTGTGCACGAGTGTGACACGTAGCAAGCTCCTCTCTGCACTAGTGTGACACGTAGCAAGCTCCTCTCTGCACTAGTCTAACACTTGGCAAGCTCCTCTCTGCACTAGTGTGACACCTAGCAAGCTCCTCTCCGCACGAGTGTGACACGTAGCAAGCTCCTCTGTGCACGAGTGTGACACGTAGCAAGCTCCTCTCTGCACGAGTGTGACACGTAGCAAGCTCCTCTCTGCACTAGTGTGACACGCAGCAAGCTCCTCTCTGCACCAGTGTGACACGCAGCAAGCTCCTCTCTGCACCAGTGTGACACGCAGCAAGCTCCTCTCTGCACCAGTGTGACACGTAGCAAGCTCCTCTCTGCACCAGTGTGACACGTAGCAAGCTCCTCTCTGCACTAGTCTGAGACGTAGCAAGCTCCTCTCTGCACGAGTCTAATACGTAGCAAGCTCCTCTCTGCACGAGTGTGACACGTAGCAAGCTCCTCTCTGCACCAGTGTGACACGTAGCAAGCTCCTCTCTGCACCAGTGTGACATGTAGCAAGCTCCTCTCTGCACGAGTCTAATACGTAGCAAGCTCCTCTCTGCACTAGTGTGACACGTAGCAAGCTCCTCTCTGCACGAGTCTGATACGTAGCAAGCTCCTCTCTGCACCAGTGTGACACGTAGCAAGCTCCTCTCTGCACTAGTCTGACACGTAGCAAGCTCCTCTCTGCACTAGTCTAACACGTAGCAAGCTCCTCTCTGCACGAGTGTGACACGTAGCAAGCTCCTCTCTGCACGAGTGTGACACGTAGCAAGCTCCTCTCTGCACGAGTGTGACACGTAGCAAGCTCCTCTCTGCACGAGTGTGACACGTAGCAAGCTCCTCTCTG
This sequence comes from Pristiophorus japonicus, assembly GCF_044704955.1. Taxonomy (NCBI): domain Eukaryota; kingdom Metazoa; phylum Chordata; class Chondrichthyes; family Pristiophoridae; genus Pristiophorus; species Pristiophorus japonicus. The sequence continues at coordinate 62,834,240 of NC_091994.1, read as the reverse complement.
CACCAGTGTGACACGTAGCAAGCTCCTCTCTGCACTAGTGTGACATGTAGCAAGCTCCTCTCTGCACTAGTGTGACACGTAGCAAACTCCTCTCTGCACCAGTGTGACACATAGCAAGCTCCTCTCTGCACAAGTGTGACACGTACCTAGCTCCTCTCTGCACCAGTGTGACACGTAGCAAGCTCCTCTCTGCACGAGACTAATACGTAGCAAGCTCCTCTCTGCACTAGTGTGACACGTAGCAAGCTCCTCTCTGCACGAGTCTGATACGTAGCAAGCTCCTCTCTGCACCAGTGTGACACGTAGCAAGCTCCTCTCTGCACTAGTCTGACACGTAGCAAGCTCCTCTCTGCACTAGTCTAACACGTAGCAAGCTCCTCTCTGCACGAGTGTGACACGTAGCACGCTCCTCTCTGCACGAGTGTGACACGTAGCAAGCTCCTCTCTGCACGAGTGTGACACGTAGCAAGCTCCTCTCTGCACGAGTGTGACACGTAGCAAGCTCCTCTCTGCACTAGTCTAACACGTAGCAAGCTCCTCTCTGCACCAGTGTGACACGTAGCAAGCTCCTCTCTGCACTAGTGTGACACGTAGCAAGCTCCTCTCTGCACTAGTGTGACACGTAGCAAGCTCCTCTCTGCACGAGTGTGACACGTAGCAAGCTCCTCTCTGCACCAGTGTGACACGTAGCAAGCTCCTCTCTGCACCAGTGTGACATGTAGCAAGCTCCTCTCTGCACGAGTCTAATACGTAGCAAGCTCCTCTCTGCACTAGTGTGACACGTAGCAAGCTCCTCTCTGCACGAGTCTGATACGCAGCAAGCTCCTCTCTGCACCAGTGTGACACGTAGCAAGCTCCTCTCTGCACTAGTCTGACACGTAGCAAGCTCCTCTCTGCACGAGTCTAATACGTAGCAAGCTCCTCTCTGCACGAGTGTGACACGTAGCAAGCTCCTCTCTGCACCAATGTGACACGTAGCAAGCTCCTCTCTGCACCAGTGTGACATGTAGCAAGCTCCTCTCTGCACGAGTCTAATACGTAGCAAGCTCCTCTCTGCACTAGTGTGACACGTAGCAAGCTCCTCTCTGCACGAGTCTGATACGTAGCAAGCTCCTCTCTGCACCAGTGTGACACGTAGCAAGCTCCTCTCTGCACTAGTCTGACACGTTCCTAGCTCCTCTGTGCACTAGTCTAACACGTACCTAGCTCCTCTGTGCACTAGTCTAACATGTAGCAAGCTCCTCTCTGCACGAGTGTGACACGTAGCAAGCTCCTCTGCACGAGTGTGACACGTAGCAAGCCCCTCTCTGCACTAATGTGACACGTAGCAAGCCCCTCTCTGCACTAGTCTGACACGTAGCAAGCTCCTTTCTGCACTCGTGTAACACGTAGCAAGCTCCTCTGTGCACAAGTGTGACACGTAGCAAGCTCCTCTCTGCACGAGTGTGACACGCAGCAAGCTCCTCTCTGCACGAGTGTGACACGCAGCAAGCTCCTCTCTGCACGAGTGTGACACGCAGCAAGCTCCTCTCTGCACGAGTGTGACACGCAGCAAGCTCCTCTCTGCACAAGTGTGACACGCAGCAAGCTCCTCTCTGCACAAGTGTGACACGCAGCAAGCTCCTCTCTGCACGAGTGTGACACGTAGCAAGCTCCTCTCTGCACTAGTCTGACACGTAGCAAGCTCCTCTCTGCACGAGTGTGACATGTAGCAAGCTCCTCTCTGCACGAGTGTGACACGTAGCAAGCTCCTCTCTGCACCAGTGTGACACGTAGCAAGCTCCTCTCTGCATGAGTGTGACACGTAGCAAGCTCCTCTCTGCACGAGTGTGACACGTAGCAAGCTCCTCTCTGCACGAGTGTGACACGTCGCAAGCTCCTCTCTGCACGAATGTGACACGTAGCAAGCTCCTCTCTGCACGAGTGTGACACGTAGCAAGCTCCTCTCTGCACGAGTGTGACACGTCGCAAGCTCCTCTCTGCACGAGTGTGACACGTCGCAAGCTCCTCTCTGCACGAGTGTGACACAAGCACTAACCCAGTAAGGTCATTTCTACCCAACTGTCCCAGAAAATATCAGAAAATGTAAGATGACTTTACGAAATCAAGCATGCTCACCGGAGACTGGAGGGCCGATTTTCCTGCTCTTCTCCCCAAGCACAGGCCGGGATCAGCAAACCCAAAGTGAGCAGCGCCTGGCCAGGCTGAGGGGATATCTGGATTTCCTGTCCAGGGCCGGTAACGGTTTGGAGAAACGCTCAGTGCAGGCTTGTCCCTGTGCCAGGCCTTGGTCCGGACAAGGGGGCAGGATAGAGAGAGAGAGAGAGAAAGCAGGTGCAGGCCACAATACCCACTGGGACACTGTAACCTTACCCTGGGGCCGCTCAGTACCCGCACACCCCACGGGCACATGATCAGCAAACGGAGGCAGGAGGTCTGGCAGCACTGCCCACCTTGTCAGCATGGCAGTGTTGGGCTTGTGCCCACTGACTGCTCTGCCTCCCATCTCCATTGGGGAGGGGGTGCCTATATCCTGGGAAAAAATGTGGTCTCTGCCCACTGTTTCCTGATCTTTGCACTCGGGAAGTTGGCATGTTCCGGAGCCAAGGTCATGAACATCAGCCCTTGTAACTCAGGGGACGGGCAGAAGATTGCCCAGAACCCTGTGCTAACTTCCTACTTTTGATGATTTTACCCCGAGGAACGTCTGCGAGTGATGAGATGCACTTACCGTTCGCAGTACTGGCCCGTGTACCCAGGGAGACAAGCACTACACCTGTACCCACCTACTCCATAACTCTCACAGCTGGATGAAAACCTGGAAGACACAAAGTAACACACACTTTTAGAAACTTAGCGAGTTACAAAGATGTCAGCCCAGACGATTCGACACAGAGACACCATCATCATCATAGGCAGTCCCTCGGAATCGAGGAAGACTTGCTTCCACTCTATTACAGTCCCTGTCACAGGTAGGACAGAGTCGTTGGAGGAAAATATGGGAGGGGAGTCTGGTTTGCCGCACGCTCCTTCCGCTGCCTGCGCTCGGTTTCTGCATGCTCTCGGCGACGAGCCTCGAGGTGCTCAGCGCCCTCATTACAACTACAAGGACCCACAGGATATTGCCACACACCTTTGACAAGGTTACTGTCAGGAAGAATGACAGCGCAGCTGGGACATTCCCAATGGCCCTCTGACAACCAATGCATCTCCGACAGCTCTTACTGCCGCTCTGCAGGGCTGCGAGGGGCTTCACTTAGTGTCTCACCATCGTCACAGCGTACGGAGAGTCCCAAAACAGAAACAGGTAGCATCATGGAAAAACAGCAGTCAACGTTTCGAACCACTGGCTCATTCTCAAGCCCAGCAATTCTCAGAGTGGTGACATGGCCGAGATCAGGAGCTTAGGACCCAGTGGCATCAGTGAAAAAACAATGGGTTCAGTTGAAGGTTATACCTCAAACTGCACGAGGATGCAGAACAACGTTACTAATCTTACACAGCGCACTGAGCAACAAGTGACCTGGTGTAGCACAATGCACAGGCTTTTGCAGTGTCGGTAACTTACTGGTTTTCCTGGATTGTCAGTGGGCAGGCACAAGGTTGGCAATCCTCGGGGGTACCAGCTGTGGCATCACCGTAATATCCAGGGGCACACTGCTCACAGAACTCCCCAGCCGTGTTATGCAAACAGTTCTGTTTAAGAGATTTAAAACAAATCTTGCTTTAGTTAAGCACGCTCTGTACCAGGGTTGTTACTGGGGTTTATCAGCGTATCAGTATCAAGGTGTATCGTAAAATAAATCACCCAGTTTAACACACTTTCAAGCAGTGTTACATACTTCTTGTAATTCACCATCTCAACTTGTTCCCACTACCCGTTGTAAACACGTAAGCAACTCATCTTGTGCCAAGAATAAATTAATGGAGGATGAAATTTCTTTTGGGCGATGGCGCTGTGGGGGATGGAGCTGTGGGGGATGGGGCTGTGGGGGATGGGGCTGTGGGGGATGGAGCTGTGGGGGATGGAGCTGTGGGGGATGGGGCTGTGGGGGATGGAGCTGTGGGGGATGGAGCTGTGGGGGATGGAGCTGTGGGGGCTGTGGGCGATGGAGCTATGGGGGATGGAGCTGTGGGGGCTGTGGGCGATGGAGCTGTGGGGTCTGTGGGGGATGGCGCTGTGGGCGATGGAGCTGTGGGCGATGGAGCTGTGGGCGATGGGGCTGTGGGCGATGGAGCTGTGGGGGATGGAGCTGTGGGGGCTGTGGGCGATGGAGCTATGGGGGATGGAGCTGTGGGGGCTGTGGGCGATGGAGCTGTGGGGTCTGTGGGGGATGGCGCTGTGGGCGATGGAGCTGTGGGCGATGGAGCTGTGGGCGATGGGGCTGTGGGCGATGGAGCTGTGGGCGATGGCGCTGTGGGCGATGGAGCTGTGGGCGATGGAGCTGTGGGGGATGGGGCTGTGGGGGATGGAGCTGTGGGGGATGGCGCTGTGGGGGATGGAGCTGTGGGGGATGGAGCTGTGGGGGATGGGGCTGTGGGGGATGGGGCTGTGGGGGATGGAGCTGTGGGGGATGGGGCTGTGGGGGATGGAGCTGTGGGGGATGGGGCTGTGGGGGATGGGGCTGTGGGGGATGGGGCTGTGGGGGATGGAGCTGTGGGAGATGGAGCTGTGGGGGATGGAGCTGTGGGGGATGGAGCTGTGGGGGATGGGGCTGTGGGGGATGGAGCTGTGGGGGATGGCGCTGTGGGGGATGGAGCTGTGGGGGATGGCGCTGTGGGGGATGGCGCTGTGGGGGATGGCGCTGTGGGGGATGGGGCTGTGGGGGATGGAGCTGTGGGCGATGGAGCTGTGGGCGATGGAGCTGTGGAGGATGGGGCTGTGGGGGATGGGGCTGTGGGGGATGGGGCTGTGGGGGATGGAGCTGTGGGGGATGGGGCTGTGGGGGATGGGGCTGTGGGCGATGGAGCTGTGGGGGATGGGGCTGTGGGGGATGGGGCTGTGGGGGATGGGGCTGTGGGGGATGGGGCTGTGGGGGATGGGGCTGTGGGGTCTGTGGGGGATGGCGCTGTGGGCGATGGAGCTGTGGGGGATGGGGCTGTGGGGTCTGTGGGGGATGGCGCTGTGGGCGATGGAGCTGTGGGGGATGGGGCTGTGGGGGATGGGGCTGTGGGGGATGGGGCTGTGGGGGATGGCGCTGTGGGCGATGGAGCTGTGGGGGATGGGGCTGTGGGGGATGGAGCTGTGGGGGATGGAGCTGTGGGCGATGGGGCTGTGGGGGATGGCGCTGTGTGGGATGGAGCTGTGGGGGATGGAGCTGTGGGCGATGGGGCTGTGGGGGATGGCGCTGTGGGGGATGGGGCTGTGGGGTCTGTGGGGGATGGCGCTGTGGGCGATGGAGCTGTGGGCGATGGAGCTGTGGGCGATGGAGCTGTGGGCGATGGAGCTGTGGGCGATGGGGCTGTGGGGGATGGAGCTGTGGGGGATGGGGCTGTGGGGGATGGGGCTGTGGGGGATGGGGCTGTGGGGGATGGGGCTGTGGGGGATGGGGCTGTGGCGGATGGCGCTGTGGGGGATGGGGCTGTGGCGGATGGCGCTGTGGGGGATGGGGCTGTGGGGGATGGGGCTGTGGGGGATGGGGCTGTGGGGGATGGGGCTGTGGGGGATGGGGCTGTGGGGGATGGGGCTGTGGGGGATGGGGCTGTGGGGGATGGGGCTGTGGGGGATGGGGCTGTGGCGGATGGCGCTGTGGGGGATGGGGCTGTGGGGGATGGGGCTGTGGGGGATGGGGCTGTGGGGGATGGAGCTGTGGGCGATGGGGCTGTGGGCGATGGAGCTGTGGGCGATGGAGCTGTGGGCGATGGGGCTGTGGGCGATGGAGCTGTGGGCGATGGAGCTGTGGGGGATGGGGCTGTGGGGGATGGGGCTGTGGGGGATGGGGCTGTGGGGGATGGCGCTGTGGGCGATGGGGCTGTGGGGGATGGGGCTGTGGGGGATGGGGCTGTGGGGGATGGGGCTGTGGGGGATGGGGCTGTGGGGGATGGGGCTGTGGGCGATGGGGCTGTGGGGGATGGAGCTGTGGGGGATGGGGCTGTGGGGGATGGGGCTGTGGGGGATGGGGCTGTGGGGGATGGGGCTATGGGGGATGGGGCTGTGGGGGATGGGGCTGTGGGGGATGGGGCTGTGGGGGATGGGGCTGTGGGGGATGGCGCTGTGGGCGATGGAGCTGTGGGGGATGGGGCTGTGGGGGATGGGGCTGTGGGGGATGGGGCTGTGGGGGATGGGGCTGTGGGGGATGGGGCTGTGGGCGATGGGGCTGTGGGCGATGGAGCTGTGGGGGATGGGGCTGTGGGCGATGGGGCTGTGGGGGATGGGGCTGTGGGGGATGGGGCTGTGGGGGATGGGGCTGTGGGGGATGGGGCTGTGGGGGATGGGGCTGTGGGGGATGGGGCTGTGGGGGATGGGGCTGTGGGGGATGGGGCTGTGGGCGATGGAGCTGTGGGCGATGGAGCTGTGGGCGATGGCGCTGTGGGGGATGGGGCTGTGGGGGATGGGGCTGTGGGGGATGGGGCTGTGGGCGATGGAGCTGTGGGGGATGGGGCTGTGGGCGATGGCGCTGTGGGGGATGGGGCTTTGGGGGATGGCGCTGTGGGGGATGGCGCTGTGGGGGATGGAGCTGTGGGCGATGGAGCTGTGGGCGATGGAGCTGTGGGCGATGGAGCTGTGGGCGATGGAGCTGTGGGCGATGGCGCTGTGGGGTCTGTGGGGGATGGCGCTGTGGCGGATGGCGCTGTGGGGGATGGCGCTGTGGGGTCTGTGGGGGATGGGGCTGTGGGGGATGGGGCTGTGGGGGATGGCGCTGTGGGGTCTGTGGGGGATGGGGCTGTGGGGGATGGGGCTGTGGGGGATGGCGCTGTGGGGTCTGTGGGGGATGGGGCTGTGGGGGATGGGGCTGTGGGGGATGGCGCTGTGGGGTCTGTGGGGGATGGGGCTGTGGGGGATGGGGCTGTGGGGGATGGCGCTGTGGGGTCTGTGGGGGATGGGGCTGTGGGGGATGGGGCTGTGGGGGATGGCGCTGTGGGGTCTGTGGGGGATGGGGCTGTGGGGGATGGGGCTGTGGGCGATGGAGCTGTGGCGGATGGCGCTGTGGGGTCTGTGGGGGATGGGGCTGTGGGGGATGGGGCTGTGGGCGATGGGGCTGTGGGCGATGGAGCTGTGGGCGATGGAGCTGTGGGGGATGGGGCTGTGGGGTCTGTGGGGGATGGCGCTGTGGGCGATGGAGCTGTGGCGGATGGCGCTGTGGGGGATGGCGCTGTGGGGGATGGGGCTGTGGGGGATGGGGCTGTGGGGGATGGGGCTGTGGGGGATGGGGCTGTGGGGGATGGGGCTGTGGGGGATGGCGCTGGTGGCGATGTGATGGCGCTGGGGGCGATGTGATGGAGCTGGGGGCGATGTGATGGAGCTGGGGGCGATGTGATGGAGCTGGGGGCGATGTGATGGAGCTGGGGGCGATGTGATGGAGCTGGGGGCGATGTGATGGAGCTGGGGGCGGTGTGATGGAGCTGGGGGCGATGTGATGGAGCTGGGGGCGATGTGATGGAGCTGGGGGCGATGTGATGGAGCTGGGGGCGATGTGATGGAGCTGGGGGCGATGTGATGGAGCTGGGGGCGATGTGATGGAGCTGGGGGCGATGTGATGGAGCTGGGGGCGATGTGATGGAGCTGGGGGCGATGTGATGGAGCTGGGGGCGATGTGATGGAGCTGGGGGCGATGTGATGGAGCTGGGGGCGATGTGATGGAGCTGGGGGCGATGTGATGGAGCTGGGGGCGATGTGATGGAGCTGGGGGCGGTGTGATGGAGCTGGGGGCGATGTGATGGAGCTGGGGGCGATGTGATGGAGCTGGGGGCGATGTGATGGAGCTGGGGGCGATGTGATGGAGCTGGGGGCGATGTGATGGAGCTGTGGGCGATGTGATGGAGCTGGGGGCGATGTGATGGAGCTGGGGGCGATGTGATGGAGCTGGGGGCGATGTGATGGAGCTGGGGGCGATGGAGCTGGGGGCGATGGCGCTGGGGGCGATGGCGCTGGGGGCGGTGTGATGGAGCTGGGGGCGAAGGAGTTGGGGGCGATGGAGCTGGGGGCGATGTGATGGAGCTGGGGGCGATGGCGCTGGGGGCGATGTGATGGAGCTGGGGGCGATGTGATGGCGCTGTGGGCGATGTGATGGAGCTGGGGGCGATGTGATGGAGCTGGGGGCGATGTGATGGAGCTGGGGGCGATGTGATGGAGCTGGGGGCGATGTGATGGCCCTGGGGGCGATGTGATGGAGCTGGGGGCGATGTGATGGAGCTGGGGGCGATGTGATGGAGCTGGGGGCGATGGAGCTGGGGGCGATGGCGCTGGGGGCGATGGCGCTGGGGGCGGTGTGATGGAGCTGGGGGCGATGTGATGGAGCTGGGGGTGATGTGATGGAGCTGGGGGCTATGTGATGGAGCTGGGGGCGATGTGATGGCGCTGGGGGCGATGTGATGGCGCTGGGGGCGATGTGATGGAGCTGGGGGCGATGTGATGGAGCTGGGGGCGATGTGATGGAGCTGGGGGTGGTGTGATGGAGCTGGGGGCGATGTGATGGAGCTGGGGGCGATGTGATGGCGCTGGGGGCGATGTGATGGAGCTGGGGGCGGTGTGATGGAGCTGGGGGCGGTGTGATGGAGCTGGGGGCGGTGTGATGGAGCTGGGGGCGATGTGATGGAGCTGGGGGCGATGGCGCTGGGGGCGATGTGATGGAGCTGGGGGCGATGTGATGGAGCTGGGGGCGATGTGATGGAGCTGGGGGCGAAGGAGTTGGGGGCGATGGAGCTGGGGGCGATGTGATGGAGCTGGGGGCGATGGCGCTGGGGGCGATGTGATGGAGCTGGGGGCGATGTGATGGCGCTGTGGGCGATGTGATGGCGCTGGGGGCGATGTGATGGAGCTGGGGGCGATGGCGCTGGGGGCGATGTGATGGCGCTGGGGGCGGTGTGATGGAGCTGGGGGCGATGTGATGGAGCTGGGGGCGATGGAGCTGGGGGCGATGTGATGGAGCTGGGGGCGATGTGATGGAGCTGGGGGCGGTGTGATGGAGCTGGGGGCGATGTGATGGAGCTGGGGGCGATGTGATGGCGCTGGGGGCGATGGCGCTGGGGGCGATGTGATGGAGCTGGGGGCGATGGAGTTGGGGGCGATGGCGCTGGGGGCGATGTGATGGAGCTGGGGGCGATGGAGCTGGGGGCGATGTGATGGCGCTGGGGGCGATGGCGCTGGGGGCGATGTGATGGAGCTGGGGGCGATGGAGTTGGGGGCGATGGCGCTGGGGGCGATGTGATGGAGCTGGGGGCGATGTGATGGCGCTGGGGGCGGTGTGATGGAGCTGGGGGCGATGTGATGGCGCTGGGGGCGGTGTGATGGAGCTGGGGGCGATGGAGCTGGGGGCGGTGTGATGGAGCTGGGGGCGATGGCGCTGGGGGCGATGTGATGGCGCTGGGGGCGATGGCGCTGGGGGCGATGTGATGGAGCTGGGGGCGATGGAGTTGGGGGCGATGTGATGGAGCTGGGGGCGATGGCGCTGGGGGCGATGTGATGGAGCTGGGGGCGATGGCGCTGGGGGCGATGTGATGGAGCTGGGGGCGATGGAGCTGGGGGCGATGTGATGGCGCTGGGGGCGATGGCGCTGGGGGCGATGTGATGGAGCTGGGGGCGATGGAGTTGGGGGCGATGGCGCTGGGGGCGGTGTGATGGAGCTGGGGGCGATGGCGCTGGGGGCGATGTGATGGAGCTGGGGGCGGTGTGATGGAGTTGGGGGCGATGGGGCTGGGGGCGATGTGATGGAGCTGGGGGCGATGTGATGGAGCTGGGGGCGATGCGAGCGATGATGCTGTGTGGGATGGAGCTGTGGGCGATGGATCAGAAACAAGCTGCTGATTCTCTATTTGCTGGTTATGTGCCACTGCCCAGGATGAATTTCACCCCCATGATGTCTCCGGGTGTTAGATTCAGTGCTGACATTGACAGAGGTTGGCTTTGCCCCGTGAATGGGCCCATCGGGTGGTGTAAAGTTCCAAATGTTCTCTCAAGGAAGGCAAACCCACTGTGTACAGCTGGGGGTTACCCCACCGTTGTCACCCCCAGTGTTACTGACAGAGTGGTGCCCCCCTCACTGGGCCCTCACTCCCTGCCAACCTCCACGCTCACTGGGTCCTGCCCTCCCCCCCCCCCCCCCCCCCGCACTCCTCCATCCCCTCACTAGGCCCTGCCCTCCCCCCCGCCCTCACTAGGCCCTGCCCTCCCCCCCACCCCCTCACTGGGCCCGGCCCTGCCCTGCCCCCTCCCCCCCACCCCCTCACTGGGCCCGGCCCTGCCCTGCCCCCGCACATCCCCCTCCTCCCCCGCACTCCTCCACCCCTCTCACTGGGCCCTGCCCACCCTCTTTCCCCCCCGCCCCCCTCACTGGACCCTGCCCCCCGCACTGGGCCCCACACACCCTGCCCCCCCACCCCCAGCACGGGCTCAGTGTGGGTCACTGGGCCTAGATGGGATGTGTGCTTTGGATCTGCCTCCCAGGGTAACAAAGAACGTTTAAAACTTTATTCTTCACAAAAGGTTCAGCTGTTCACAAATGTCCATATTAATGAGAGCAACAAAGTGAATTGGAAATGCAGATCAAACAATGCCTTTTTATATATACATCAGTTTACAAAACATCAGGCAAGTAGAGTGTGTGTGAAGAATGCCCAGTGTTTATTTCACATGCACATTGTCAGTGGTTTCGATCATGTTTCAGCACATTGTGATCCAAACCTAGAAACTCTGTGATATGCAGATCACCGGGCACAGCCCCGACACTTCCTGTGCCAGGGAATAGGATGCAAATTGCACCGGGAAAGGCTCTGGAGTTAATCTGTACGCTGTGTGATTAATGTGTTGATTTGGAAGCTGCGATGTTGGGAAAGCTGGGTTTACAATCGAATGGAACGACACTGTGCAATCACACCGGCTCGAGCCGCCGTGTTGTCGCCAAGCTTCCCAACACCACACACTGAATTATTCTGCTGCATCCCACACATACCAGGCACTGTGCGGTAAAATATCTCAACCCTGGGTCTGTAAGATTGAGTCAGATGATTAGCACTAATTTCAGATCGGTATCTCACACACAGTGTGCAAAGGCTGACAAGCCATTGCTTTCTCACCATCGGCCAGAATATAAACCCCGCCGTCACCCTTACACACCTCCTTCCACCCCATTACTCCAGTTGATGGAATCGTACAACACAGGAGGCCATTCGGCCCATCGAGCCTGAGCCGGCTCTGTGAGAGAGCGATCCGATTCACCCCACTCCCCCACTCTTTCCCCGTCACCCTGCAAAATCTTCCTTTTCAAATATTTATCCAATTCCCTTTCGAAAGTTACTATGAATCTTACTCTACCGCCCTTCCAGGCAGCACATTCCAGATCATAACTCGCTGCATGAAAAAATCTCCCCTCTGCTTCTTTTGCCAATGATCTTAAATCTGTGACCTCTGGCTGTGGAACCTCCTGTCACTGGGGACAGGTTCTCCTCATTTACTCTGTCAAAACCCATCAAAATGTTCAACACTATTATTGAAATGCTATCTGTGAACATCAATGCCTCAGCTAAATAACGACTCAGCAAGTGTGAATGCAGCCTGTCAGATTGTCAGCAATGGAGGGGTCTGCTCTGCCGCCAGGGGGTGCGGTCACCCGCTGGGACCAGCTCAGGCTGGGATCAAATCCAGAGTGTCTGTGTGCACTGACTCGACGAGCAGAGACTCTGGGAGAGCGTGCACAGGTTTCCGACAGCGGAAACACTTTGAAGAATGAACACTTGAGTGATTGTGCTGCAGGCATCAAACTCTCCCTGTGAATGGGCCATCTTTTACTTCTCACGCTTTGCAACTCTTTGCCAAATGACTCCGTGGCAACCTTAAAATGCCTTTGTAAATGGGAACTTGCTCCAACAAACATGGAGCAGGGATACCCAGAGAGCAGGACTGAGGGGAGACATTCCAATACTGCTCAAGCTTTGCTCAATTAGTGGATTGTGGAGCGACGTACCGAGCAGAGGCCCGTCTCTGGATGGCAGGTGGCGGAGTGTCCACTGCATTCACACGTCTTGCAGTGTCCCAGATACAGGCCTCCTCCAGTCCGCGTGTAACCGGCAGCACAGTCCTAGGGCAGAAACAAGACAGCACACAGATTCACACATTGTCCTATTTGCATTGGAATGTGTTCCCGAGCAGACATCAGAAATGAACATTACTCGCTAATCCCATGAGCCACCTTGGTCAGAACCCAACACCAGCAGTCCTAGGTCCAAATCAACATCTCCAACCTAAAGAACTCAGAGTACAGTGTACAGAAGTCTTTAATTGGTTTACAGAATCATACAACACAGGAGGCCATTCGGCCCATCGTGTCTGTGTCGGCTCTTTGAGAGAGCAATCTGATTAGTCCCACTGCCCCCGTTGTTTCCACACACCGCAAAATCTTCCTTTCTAGTATTTATCCAATTTCCTTTGCAAAGTTTTTAGTGAATCGGCCTCCCCTGCCCTTGCAGGCCGTGCATTCCAGATCCTAACCACTCACTGCGTAAAGAAAACAAATTCTCCCCTCTTCACAATGTTCACTGATTTGGGTTTTTATCTTCATACAACGTCAGACGTGAGGCAAAGTGCTGAGTGGTATTGAAGAAACAATCGGAGGTGAACACATTGCATCATTCAGTCCACCACAGGTTTTGCAATGCACCTTATGCCGTGTAACCTGCTGCAGTAACGAGAATTATAAACCAACGTATTGTACGGGAGAGCCGGCTGAACATCCCTCCAACACCCATCATCCAGGGTTACTCCCGATGACCAGTCAGGTGCTGAGGGCTGCCTCTCACTGTAGAGTACCCAGCCTACTCGTGGCAGGCATGGGTGGGAACACCAGGCTTTAAGCACAGCTGCAGCAACCTCACTTCACAAAGGTTGCACCTGTAACCCTCCATCAGTGGATGCCCAGATCTCCCGCTATAAGTGTTGGTCCCCTAGAGGATGAGACTGGGGAATTAATAATGGCGAACAGGGAAATGGCAGAGACTTTGAACAACTATTTTGTATCGGTTTTCATGGTAGAAGACACTAAAAGCATCCGAATAGTGGATAATCAAGGGGTTATAGGGAGGGAGGAACTTAATACAATCACTATCACTAAAGAAGTAGTACTCGGTAAATAATGGGACTAAAGGTGGACAAGTCCCCTGGACCTGATGGCTGACTTCCTAGAATCTTAAAATAAGGGGCTGTAGAGATAGTGGATGCATTGGCTGTAATTTACCAAAATTCCCTGGATTCTGAGACAGTCCCAGCAGATTGGAAAACTACAAATGTAATGCCCCTATTTAAAAAAGGAGGCAGACAAAAAGCAGGAAACTATAGACCAGTTAGCCTAATATCTGTCGTTGGGAAAATGCTGGAGTCCATTATTAAGGAAGTAGTAGCAGGACATTTGGAATAAACATAATTCAATCCGGCAGAGTCAGCATGGTTTTATGAAGGGAAAATCATGTTTGACAAATTTGCTGGAGTTCTTTGAGGATGTAGCGAGCAGGGTGAATAAGGGGGAACCAGTAGATGTGGTGTATTTGGATTTCCAGAATGCATTCGATAAGGTGCCACATAAAAGATTACTGCACAAGATAAAAGTTCACAGGGTTGGAGAAACAGAGAGTCGGGATAAATGGGTCATTTTCTGGTTGGCAAACTGTGACTGGTGAGGTGCCACAGGGATCAGTGCTGGGTCCTCAACTATTTACAATCTATATTAATGACTTGGATGAAGGGACCGAGTGTAATGTAGCCAAGTTTGCTGATGATACAAAGATGGGTGGGAAAGCAAATTGTGAGGGGGACATAAAAAATCTGCAAAGGGATATAGACAGGATAAGTGAGTGGGCAAAAATTTGGGAGATGGAGTATAATGTGGGAAAATGTGAGGTTATCCACTTTGGCAGAAAAAATAAAAAATCAAATTATAATTAAAATGGAGAAAAATTGCAAAGTGCTGCAATACAGAGGGACCTGGGGGTCCTTGTGCATGAAACACAAAAAGTTAGTATGCAGGTACAGCAAGTGATCAGGAAGGCAAATGGAATGTTGGCCTTTATTGCAAGGGGGATAGAGTATAAAAGCAGAGAAGTCCTGCTACAATTGTACAGGGTATTGGTGAGGCCACACCTGGAGTACTGCGTACAGTTTTGGTCTCCGTATTTAAGGAAGGATATACTTACATTGGAGGCAGTTCAGAGAAGGTTCACTAGGTTGATTCCGGAGATGAGGGGGTTGATTTATGAAGATGGGTTGAGCAGGTTGGGCCTATACTCATTGTTCAGAATAATGAGAGGTGATCTTATCGAAACATATAAGATACTGAGGGGGCTCGACAAGGTGGATGCAGAGAGAATATTTCCACTCGTAGGGGAAACTAAAACTAGGGGACATAGTCTTAGAATAAGGGTCCACTCATTTAAAACTGAGATGAGGAGGAATTTCTTCTCTCAGAGGGATGTAAATCTGTGGAATTCTCTGCCCCAGAGAGCTGTGGAGGCTGGGTCATTGAATATATTTAAGGCTGAGATCGACAGATTTTTGAGTGATGAGGGAATAAAGGGTTATGGGAAGTGGGGGGGGCGGGGGGGCAATTGGAGCTGAGTCCATGATCAGATCTGCCATGGTCTTATTGAATGGCGGAGCAGGCTCAAGGGGCCAGATGGCCGACTCCTGCTCCTATTTCTTATGTTCAACTGCGGAGTGGATGACTGTGCAGGACTTATCGCTTTACTGAAGGCATTAAGGCTGGATTTTCCAGACCTTTGTGCTCCAGGTTTCGCCCCGGAGCAGTGTGAAATGGGGCAGTGAGTTGTCCTGCGACCGGTCGGGAGCTTCGGGTTGGGTGAGCTGCAGCACTGAGCAGCACCGCCGGGTAGGGCGGGGCCGGGGAGGGCGGGGCCGGTGGGGCGACGCCTTTGGTTGCAACACCGTTCGACCTTTGACTTGAACCCGACCTGTCCGCCTAGAATCACGCCTCGCAGTGACCCCTGGGAAACCAGAGCGGTCCAGCCCCGCCATTGGCGGTGAGGACGGTAAGTACCAGTGTTTGTTCTTTTAATGTTTATTAAATTGATTTGTGATGTGGCGGCGTGGGCAATGTTTTGGGAATGTTTGTGAGTTTTTTAAGGTTTTTTCCCTCTAATTCTGCCCTCCTGAGCATCCCTGATTATAATCGCTCCACAATTGGTGGCCGTGCCTTCAGCTGCCTGGGCCCCAAGCTCTGGAACTCCCTGCCTAAACCTTCCCGCCTCTCTATCTCGCTTTCCTCCTTTAAGATGCTCTTTAAAACCTTTAATGTCTTTGACCAAGCTGTTGGTCACCTGCCCTAATTTCTCCTTTTGTTGCTCGGTCCCAAATTGTGCTTGATAATGATGCTGTGAAGCACCTTGGGCCCTTTTACTACATTAAAGGCACGATATAAATGCAAGTTGTTGCTGAGCACCTTACAGTAAGTTGCAGTTACAAGGACCAAACATGGGCCAAAGTGGCTGTAGTCACCTGACAAGACAAGCCTTGGTAAGCCATGGGGCAGTGACATTCCTCCACCCGCAGTGCCGGTCCCAGGGTGGTGTAGAAGGGCACGGCAATCTCCATGCTCACGTCGGACAGGCTGGCGGAGATCATGTCGGTCGAGTAGGTGGCACGGATCAGAACTTCATCCAAGTCAGCGAGGACCATCAGCAGATGTTCCCGGGTGGCCTGCTGACCATCAGGACGCTTCCACAGTTGCTGAAAGAGAAGAACAGATTCATATTGTGTCTGACTCCTGAGTCACCGTACTGATCACCGTCCACACTGACCGCCGGGCTCACCGTCCGTCCGCATTGACCATCGCCCACACTGCCCCGCCCACCACACTGCCCCACCCGCCCACACTGCCCCACCCACACTGCCCCGCCCGTCCACACTGCCCCGCCCACACTGCCCCGCCCACCACACTGATCAATTTTTACACAACACGGCAAAGGAGTCAATTATCCGTGGACCAAGGTCCATAATTAGGAGTTAGGAGAAATTGGGCAGAATCTTTTCACCCGAAGAGCAAGTATCCTTTGCTGTAAGTTACCAGGCAAGGGCACTGACACCAGCCGTATCAATGGGACTGGGAGGGAATTGAATGTGTTTCCGACAACAAAGGGACATAAGGATATGATGAGAAGGTTAGTAGTTGGGTTAATCCATTGCAAAGGGGCAGGCTTGTTGTATCAGCTCACCTTTCTCATGCCACAAATGTCCGTTCTTACTACGCAATGTAACTTCAGATATTCCCTTCCCCATTCCTATAACGTGACTCATCTTCAAGATACTAATGGCTGCATTTCACCATTAGCAAAGGTATTTAGTGCAGGAATATAGCAATGGAATACTCAAAATGGAAGCCTTTACCTCCTTGAACATGACCTTGAAGGCCTGCGTGTCTCGGGGCTGCAGCTGGTGCTGGTGATAGGTCACCAAGGTGATGTCATTACCCTGAAAGATCACACAAAGAAAAACATTTTCAGATAAACAATCGGCAGATCTGAACATCCTAAGCTTAGAGAAAGTCCAATCCGATAAGCACTCACAGAAAAAGGATTGTATAATATTCTTTTCATACTTTAAATATAAACCAGCAAACCTGAATTAGGAGAAAGGTCTCTGTGCCGCAGACAATGCTGTTACAGTACTGAATCCCTTCAACAGCCCAAAGAACACAACTGAAGTCGTGGAGTGGGTTTTCCCAAGAACTTCACCAAATTTAAATATGTCCCTTCAAACTTAAGTAATGCACGGCCCAAAATAGTGAGGGGGACCATTGAGGGGGTGTACATTATCCAACCAGTGGCTCAAATTTCAAGGGTCTTGTTTACATAAAGCTAAGTGGCTGCATTAGGGACAAACTCTATTTCAGCTTTTATACAGCTACAAAAATAATTTGAATACTGGTCGACCTTTGTCGCGGGCAGAGCGAGGCAGAGGATTATAGTGAAAGTGAAAGGCACCTTGTGTGGGCAAATGACGTGAATCTCGCCCACTCCCAATGGCTGGCACAATGGATGTATTGCTGTGTAGGGGAATTGTTCATTCAGGGTACTCTCCCCGGGGCATCGAGGTGCATCCTTCCTGGCAGCGTGTGTGGATCAGAGAACACTATGTGCACTATCAGGGAGCAGAGGCAGAGAAGAATCTGGTATAGTAAGACAACGATGCACTGGATAGATGGCCCAAGATTCTGTGTCACAGATTTCTGCCTGTCAACCTGTTCCACATTAACTCCCCATCCGGACTCTCAGCTCTTTCACTGCCCCTCATAACCCCCTCCACCCCCCGCCATACCTCAGTAGGGCGTACATTCAAGGGCAACTGAAAACCTGGTCTCACACACACAAGACACA
Source organism: Pristiophorus japonicus (assembly GCF_044704955.1). NCBI lineage: Eukaryota > Metazoa > Chordata > Chondrichthyes > Pristiophoridae > Pristiophorus > Pristiophorus japonicus. The sequence continues at coordinate 62,816,708 of NC_091994.1, read as the reverse complement.
ACAAGTCACTGCAATGCACCCATGCTGCACAATGCCAACACCCCCGGTGGCCGGTAGGTTCTGCACTTATCTCTCAACATGCATGTGCTCCTTCAATGCTTTATTCATTCACGGGATGTGGGCGTCGCTGGCAAGGCCAGCATTTATTGCCCGCCCCTAATTGCCCCTTGAGAAGGTGGTGGTGAGCTGCCTTCTCGAACCGCTGCAGTCCGTGTGGTGAAGGTGCTCCCACAGTGCTGTTAGGGAGGGAGTTCCAGGATAACATGAAACTAGTTGGTGGGAATTCAGAGTCAACACATGGTTCCTGCAGACCCAAGGGGAGTGTCAGATGGCTGAGTGCAGGCACTTACGATGATCTGTACGTCAGCGTCAGGTACGATAGCACCCCGGAACCCTGCATCGTAGGACAGCGTGTAGCGGAGGAGCCCGCCATAAGAGGTCACCTGTGGAGAACAACAAAAACAATGACAAGAATGCTTCGTACTGACGTCACAGGTGGATTATCAGCACCGCAGGAGAACAAATATCACCGGCACACTCGGACTTAACACAATGGCCAAGTAGGTACCTGCAAAAATATAATGCTCAAGGTGACTAAAATCAACAATTTATAGATTGCATTTATTTTTCAGAAACCTGGAGTTATAAAACGACAAGGTTCCAATACTTCACTTAAAGTTTCTATTTCTAAAAACTCTCGTGTCGCACGGCTGACAGTTAGTCTAGGACATGGGCCGAGAATATGGGGAGTGGAGCAGCCTAGCACAGACTCGAATGCGCGGCCAGGAAATGGAGCGCCTGGGGCGGGGCAGGGGGGCATCGTGGCGAGAGCCCAGGAGAGGATAGAGCGGACAAGCTTCAGTGTCTGCCATTGGGACAGCAGACAGACAGACCTGGGTGTTGGAAGCAGACATGCCCCAGGGACAGAGGCTGGAGGAATGACCGATAAACATTAAAATACCAGATATTTATTTAGATTTCCTGACAATTCAAATCAACGTAGCTAAATGTAGACATCCATATCCTAAGTATGTTGCAGTGTTTATAGAGGGACATGATTAAAGGATTTCATTATTGGTTGGAGCCACAAACAACAGGGCCATGTTAGTGGGTGTTACATAATCATCATGCTGAGACAGTGCGGCTATCATCCCACGAGGTCTCCTCACCACCCTACATCTCCACCGGCCCGAGGGCAGAACAAGCTGCTCTGTGGAACTGAGCGTGACTGGCAGCATTGATTGCACAGGTAGTGCAGTGTCCATTAAACCTCGGTACTCTCTCATGGTGAGCCTGCCCTTCTGCCTCGAGGCCCATCGAGCGGCTTTGGCCAAGAACATCACCCAAACAACTAAACTATGGGCTGGATTTTCGGGTTTTGGAGCGAAAACGCAAGCGATACGTGAAAATTACGGTTATCGCTGCGTTACCAATGTTAGGCTGAACGTTCAGCCTTTGGGTCAAAGGGAGGCGTTGCACTATTACTTGCGGTGCAAACCGCGATCCTCGCCAATGTTAGTGTGGGGTCGGGAGCGCTGCGAGAGAGGAAAAACAAAAATTTAAAAAAACTTTCAAACAACATTACCAAGACCCTTAGCTAACAAATCGCTGCAAAAAAATAAATAAAAACTGTAACTTACCTTTTTTTGCAGGTTTTCCAACTTACTGCTGCCGGCAGAGTTGGACTGTTCTGAGCATGGCGTACGGGTCGGGTGAGAGCTGAAACTCGGACGGTAACACAAACTGCATCGTTACACATTGGCGCAGCTCTCCCCGGCAGTATGTCCCATCGCCGCCGCAAACAAGGAGCCGAGGATCGCGCCCGGGCTTAGCGATCGTGTTTTCTCCGCAGAGGGTCAAAACGCAGCGAAAACCCGGTCGCAAACCACCCGAAAACCCAGAGTTGCACCATTCCAGACACCACTGAACTCTACACAAAATATTTGTTCTTAAGTTCCCTTGGATCAGTATTTATATGCAAAATATCTGTAAACGTACTCACATCTCCCTTTAGGATTAGGAGGTGCTAAATCAGACAAATACAGTTCTTCGTTACAAAGAAACATAGAAATTTACAGCGCAGGAGGCGGTCATTTGACCCATCATGTCCACAAGGCCGACAAAGAGCCACACGGCCCTTGGTCAGCAGGCCTAAAGGTTACATATAAACCTATGAACAATGACAGAAAGGCAAAGAGCACCCAGCCCAACCAGTCCGCCTCACCACAACTGTGACACCCCTTATACTGAAACATTCCACACTCCACCCCAACCGGAGCCATGTGGTCTCCTGGGAGAGGCAAAAAACCAGAAAAACCCAGGCCAATTTAGGGAGAAAAAATCTGGGAAAATTCCTCTCCGACCCATCCAGGCGATCAAAATTAGTCCAGGAGATCACCCTGGCCAAATTCTATTCCCTGCAGTACTTACCATTATATGCTCCGTCCAACAAAAGGTCATCCAGTCTAATCCCAATTACCAGCTCGAGGTCCGTAACCCTGCAGGTTACTGCACTTTAAGTGCACATCCAACCATCTCTTAAAAGTGATGAGGGTTTCTGCATCCACCACTCTTCTAGGTAGCGAGTTCCAGATCCCCACAACCCTCTGCGTAAAGAAGCCCCCCTCAAATCCCCTCTAAACCTTCCACCAACCTTTAGAACTATACCAACTCGTAATAGACCCCTCCACCAATGGAAATAGACTCTTACTATACACTATTACCCGATCCCTTAATGTGTATACCCTTTCCTTATTAGCCCTCCCAAAGTGCATCATCTCACACTTCTCTGAATTAAATTCCATTTGCCACTGCTCTGCCCACCTGACCAGTAGATTGATATCCTCCTGCAGCCCATGACTTTCCTCTTCATTATCAACCACACAGCCAATTTTAGTATCATCTGCAAACTTCTTAATCATACTCCCTATATTCAAATCTAAATCGTTGATATATGCCACAAAAAAGCAAGGGACCCAGCACTGAGCCCTGCGGAACCCCACTGGAAACATCCTTCCGTCACAAAAACATCCATCAATCATTGCCCTTTGCTTCCTAGCTCCAAGCCAATTTTGGATCCAACTTGCCACTTTGCCCTGGATCCCATGAGCTTTAACCTTCATGACCAGTCTACCATGCTGGACCTTATCAAAAGCCTTGCTAAAGTCTATATATACTACATCGTACGCACTACCCTCATCGACCCTCTTGGTTACTTCCTCAATCAGGTTCGTCAAACACGATCTTCCCTTAACAAATCCACGCTGGCTGTCCCTATTTAATCCTTGCCTTTCCAAATGTAGATCTATCTTGTCTTTCAGGTTATTTTCCAATAATTTTCCCACCACTGAGGTTAGGCTGCCATAGGATGACTTAAAATTGACAGCACTGAATCAGGTCACTCGGCCCAACAGATCACTGCTCCACATCAGCCCCTCGCTACTCCCTTAAGGTATACTCACATATCTTGTATGCTTCAAGCCTCCTCTTAAAATTGGGAGTTTTTGAGCGGCACAACATGGGCATTGATCCAGCACCTGTTCTGTTCTAACACCATCAGCAATAGTCGGAGGTAACCAGGAGGGTCGATGAGGGTAGTGCGTATGATGTAGTATATATGGATTTTAGCAAAGCATTCGATAAGGTCCCACATGGTAGACTGATCGTTAAGGTAAAAATCCATGGGATCCAGGGCAAAGTGGCAAGTTGGATCCAAAACTGGCTCAGAGGTAGGAAGCAAAGGGTAATGGTTGATGGATGTTTTTGTGACTGGAAGGCTGTATCCAGTGAGGTTCCGCAGGGCTCAGTACTGGGTCCCTTGCTTTTTGTGATATATATAATGATCTAGATTTGAATACAGGGATTATGATTAAGAAGTTTGCAGATGACACTAAAATTGGCTGTGTGGTTGATAATGAAGAGGAAAGTCATGGACTGCAGGAGGATATCAATCTACTGGTCAGGTGGGCAGAGCAATGGCAAATGGAATTTAATTCAGAGAAGTGTGTGGTAATGCACTTGGGGAGGGCTAATATGGAAAGGGAATACACATTAAATGGTAGGCCACTTAGAAGAGTAGAAGAACAAAGGGACCTTGGAGAACTTGTCCACAGATCCCTGAAAGTAGCAGGCCAGGTGGATAAGATGGTTAAGAATATATACGGAATGCTTGCCTTTATTGGCTGAGGCGTTGAATACAAGAGCAGTGAGGTTATGCTTAAATTGTATTATACACTGGTTAGGCCACAGCTGGAATACTGCGTGCAGTTCTGGTCACTGGAGAGGGTGGAGAGGAGATTTACGAGGATGCTGCCTGGAATGGAGAATCTTAGATATGAGGACAAACTGGATAGGCTGGGTTTGTTCTCCTTGGAACAGAGGAGGCTGAGGGGAGACCTCGTTGAGGTGTATAAAATTTTGAGGGGCCTGGATAAAGTGGATAGCAAGGAACTATTTCCCTTGGTGGAGGGGTCAATTATAAGGGGGCATAGGTTTGAGGTGGTTGGTGGAAGGTTTAGAGGCGATTTGAGGGGAAGCTTCTTCACGCAGAGGGTTGTGGGGGTCTGGAACTCACTGCCTGGAAGGGTGGTAGAGGCAGAAACCCTCACCACATTTAAAAGGTGCTTGGATGGGCACTTGAAGTGCGTAACCTGCAGGGTTACGGACCTAGAGCTAGTAAATGGGATTAGGCTGGATAACCTCTTGTTGGTTGGCGCAGATACGATGGTAAGTACTACAGGGAATCTACGGCCAGAGTGATCTCCTGGACTAGTTTCGATCACCTGGACTAGTTTCGATCACCTGGTTGAGTCGGAGAAGAATTTTCCCAGATTTTTTCCCCCAATTGGCCTGGGTTTTTATCAGTTTTTTTTGCCTCTCCCAGGAGATCACATGGCTCCGGTTGGGGTGGAGTGTAGAATGTTTCAGTATAAGGGGGGTCGCAGTTGTGTGAGGCGGACTGGTTGGGCTGGGTGCTCTTTAACTTTCCGCCATTGTTCATAGGTTTATATGTAACCTTCAGGGCTGCTGACCGAGGGCCGTGCGACTCTTTGTCGGCTGTCGCGAACATGATGGGCCGAAATGGCCTCCTTCTGCGTTGTAAATTTCTATGTTTCTATGTCTGATTCAACCATTCCATATGACAGGGAGTTCCACATTCTCTATCTAAGGAAATTCCTCCTTCATTTGTATTTGATCTGTTAGTGACGATCTTATATTTTGCCCCTTTCTGTGAATCAGCCACAAGTGGAATCAGTTTGTCCAATTGCACCCTAATCGAAGCTCTGACGCGAGAGTTCCGATCAGGAGGGCACAATCCTATCAGAGCACGCCTCCCGGGGGTGTGAGAAAACACCACACAAAGGACCGTGGAACTCTGCAACTTGGGGCTTGAGGCTGGGGGTCAAGTAAACATTTCAAAACTGAGAGAGATAGATTTGTGTTGGGCGAGGGTACTGAGGGATATGGAGCAAAGCAGGTGGATGGAGTTAAGATCCAGATCAGCCACGATCTATTTGAATGGGATTAATTAGCAATCTTGTTGGGCGGGGCCCCTTGGGGAAGAGTGACCACAATATGGTAGAATTCTTTATTAAGATGGAGAGTGACACAGTTAATTCAGAGACTAGGGTCCTGAACTTAAGGAAAGGTAACTTCGATGATATGAAATGTGAATTGGCTAGGATAGACTGGCGAGTGATACTCAAAGGGTTGACAGTGGATAGGCAATGGCAAACATTTAAAGATCACATGGATGAACTTCAACAATTGTACATCCCTGTCTGGAGTAAAAATAAAACGGGGAAGGTGGCTCAACCGTGGCTAACAAGGGAAATTAGGGATAGTATTAAATCCAAGGAAGAGGCATATAAATTGGCCAGAAAAAGCAGCAAACCTGAGGACTGGGAGAAATTCAGAATTCAGCAGAGAAGGACAAAGGGTTTAATTAGGAGGGGGAAAATAGAGTATGAGGGGAAGCTTGCAGGGAACATAAAAACTGACTGCAAAAGCTTCTATAGATATGTGAAGAGAAAAAGATTAATGAAGACAAACGTAGGTCCCTTGCAGTCAGATTCAGGTGAATTTATAATGGGGAACAAAGAAATGGCAAACCAATTGAACAAATACTTTGGTTCTGTCTTCACTAAGGAACTTCCGGAAATACTAGGGGACCGAGGGTCTAACGGGAAGGAGGAACTGAAGGAAATCCTTATTAGTCAGGAAATTGTGTTAGGGAAATTAATGGAATTGAAGGCCGATAAATCCCCGGGGCCTGATAGTTTGCATCTCAGAGTATTTAAGGAAGTGGCCCTAGAAATAGTGGATGCATTGGTGGTAATTTTCCAACATTCTATAAATTCTGGATCAGTTCCTATCGATTGGAGGGTAGCTAATGTAACCCCACTTTTTAAAAAAGGAGGGAGAGAAAAAAACAGGGAATTATAGACCGGTTAGCCTGACATCGGTAGTAGGGAAAATGTTAGAATCAATTATTAAAGACGTAATAGCAGTGCATTTGGAAAGCAGTTACAGGATCGGTCCAAGTCAGCATGGATTTAGGAAAGGGAAATCATGCTTGACAAATCTAGAATTTTTTGAGTATGTAACTAGTAGAGTGGACAAGGGAGAACCAGTAGATGTGGTGTATTTGGACTTTCAAAAGGCTTTTGACAAGGTCCCACACAAGAGATTAGTGTGCAAAATTAAAGCACATGGGACTGAGAACTGGTTGGCGGACAGGAAGCAAAGAGTAGGAATAAACGGGTCATTTTCAGAATGGCAGGCAGTGACTAGTGGGGTACCGCAAGGATCAGTGCTGGGACCCCAGCTATTTACAATATACATTAATGATTTAGACGAAGGAATTGAATGTAATATCTCCAAGTTTTCAAATTACACTAAGCTGGGTGGTGGTGTGAACTGTGAGGAGGATGCTAAGAGGCTGCAGGGTGACTTGGACAGGTTTGGTGAGTGGGCAAATGCATGGCAGATGCAGTATAATGTGGATAAATGTGAGGTTATCCACTTTGGGGGCAAAAACAGGGAGGCAGAATATTATCTGAATGGCGACAGATTTGGAAAAGGGGAGCTGCAACGAGACCTGGGTGTCATGGTACATCAGTCATTGAAAGTAGGCGGTGAAGGCGGCAAATGTCATGTTGGCCTTCATAGCGAGAGGATTTGAGTATAGGAGCAGGGAGGTCTTACTGCAGTTGTGCACGGCTTTGGTGAGACCACACCTCGAGTATTGTGTACAGTTTTGGTCTCCTAATCTGAGGAAGGACATTCTTGCTATTGAGGGAGTGCAGCGAAGGTTCACCAGACTGATTCCCAGGATGGCAGGACTGACATATGAAGAAAGACTGGATCGACTAGGCTTATATTCACTGGAATTTAGAAGGATGAGAGGGGATCTCATAGAAACATATAAAATTCTGACGGGATTGGACAGTTCAGATGCAGGAAGAATGTTCCTGATGTTGTGGAAGTCCAGAACCAGGGGTCACAGTCGTTGTGCGAGGCCCCTTGGGAAAGAGTGACCATAATATGGTGGAATTCTACATTAGGATGGAGAATGAAACAGTTAATTCAGAGACCATGGTCCAGAACTTAAAGAAGGGTAACTTTGAAGGTATGAGGCGTGAATTGGCTAGGATAGATTGGCGAATGATACTTAAGGGGTTGACTGTGGATGGGCAATGGCAGACATTTAGAGACTGCATAGATGAACTACAACAATTGTACATCCCTGTCTGGCGTAAAAATAAAAAAGGGAAGGTGGTTCAATCATGGCTATCAAGGGAAATCAGGGATAGTATTAAAGCCAAGGAAGTGGCATACAAATGGCCAGAAATAGCAGTGAACCCGGGGACTGGGAGACATTTAGAACTCAGCAGAGGAGGACAAAGGGTTTGATTAGGGCAGGGAAAATAGAGTACGAGAGGAAGCTTGCAGGGAACATTAAGGCGGACTGCAAAAGTTTCTATAGATATGTAAAGAGAAAAAGGTTAGTAAAGACAAACGTAGGTCCTCTGCAGTCAGAATCAGGGGAAGTCATAACGGGGAACAAAGAAATGGCAGACCAATTGAACAAGTACTTTGGTTCGGTATTCACTAAGGAGGACACAAACAACCTTCCGGATATAAAAGGGGTCAGAGGGTCTAGTAAGAAGGAGGAACTGAGGGAAATCCTTATTAGTTGGGAAATTGTGTTGGGGAAATTGATGGGATTGAAGGCCGATAAATCCCCAGGCCTGATGGACTGCATCCCAGAGTACTTAAGGAGGTGGCCTTGGAAATAGCGGATGCATTGACAGTCATTTTCCAACATTCCATAGACTCTGGATCAGTTCCTATTGAGTGGAGGGTAGCCAATGTCACCCCACTTTTTAAAAAAGGCAGGAGTTCGGAAGAATGAGAGGGGATCTCATAGAAACGTTTAAAATTCTGATGGGTTTAGACAGGTTAGATGTAGGAAGAATGTTCCCAATGTTGGGGAAGTCTAGAACCAGGGGTCACAGTCTATGGACAAGGGGTAAGCCATTTAGGACCGAGATGAGGAGAAACTTCTTCACCCAGAGAGTGATGAACCTGTGGAATTCTTTACCACAGAAAGGTGTTGAGGCCAATTCACTAAATATATTCAAAAAGGAGTTAGATGTAGTCCTTACTACTAGGGGGATCAAGGGGTATGGCGAGAAAGCAGGAATGGGGTACTGAAGTTGCATGTTCAGCCATGAACTCATTGAATGGCGGTGCAGGCTCGAAGGGCCGAATGGCCTACTCCTGCACCTATTTTCTATGTTTCTATGATAAGGGGTAAGCCATTTCGGACCGAGATGAGGAGAAACTTCTTCACTCAAGAGAATTGTGAACCTGTGGAATTCTCTACCGCAGAAAGTTGTTGTGGCCAGTTCGTTAGATATATTCAAAAGGGAGTTTGATGTGGCCCTTATGGCCAAAGGGATCAAGGGGTATGGAGAGAAAGCAGCAATGGGGTGCTGAAGATGCATGATCAGCCATGATCTTATTGAATAGTGGTGCAGGCTCGAAGGGCCAAATGGCCTACTCCTGCACCTACTTTCTATGTTTCTATGAATGGCCTACTCCTGTTCCTATGTTTATAATTGTAAACTCCTCTATCTGCTCTTCTCTTTTGCAGAAAAGAGGCCCAGCCTGCTCAATCTTTCCTGACAGCCGTATCCTTTCAGTTATTACTTCATTGAGCAAAAGATGTCATGTTATTTTTCTTCCATCATTTCCTATATACCCGTGGCCCATTACCCGGGTATAATCAGGCATGTATCTGTAGATTATGTGAGATAGTTGGCAGAGTCTGGTCCTGTTCATTGTTTGACTGCTGCCACTCATTCGTTAGCATTCCTTTCTAAATTGGTTGGTAAATATAAACAGTTGAATCTATTTGCAGAGATATTGGTCTGATTTGTCAGATCCATTGGCAATCACATCTTCACTGTCATTCTGATGTGTTAGCCACACGCAGTTATGGGAAAAGTACTCGATCTGATTATAGTGCATTTCATTTTCCTCAACTGATGGGATGACAAGACACTGAACAACTCTGCTCCCGGAGGGCCTGGGATGGATTGATGGAGACCACAACCCATCACTTGATGTTTCGAACGACTCTCAGCAAAGACCAAACAATGAACTTGTGTCTCCACAAACAGTAAATCCTAATGCAGTTTCTGAACAGACTCTGTTCCCAGTGCAGGAGTCGAGGCAGACTTTGATTTAGGTTGGTTTTGGAAGCGACGATAATGGGGCCCAGGGAAAGAGGTTAGAAATTTCAAAGGCCGCTATTGGAAAACGAGACACTGATCATCCTGGATACCCCACTTCCAATCTTCCACAATGCAATGCATCACCTCTCCCATACCATCCAATGCTTCACCAAAAAAGCAACTTGCCCCAGGCGGCTGGGCCACGACACCATCAGGCAACACTACAACTGGCTCAGCACCCACATTCCTGCTTCACTTCTTGGTCCAAGATCCTATAAGGAGGACTTGCATGGGTCAAAATAGTGGCCACATGCTAAGACATGGGGGCAATTTTAACTTAACCCCAGGTCAGCTGCAATTTCACACTCCAGCTGAGGTTACTCTGTGTTGACTTCAATCGGGGCCGGGTATAACCCTTGGGTCACCCACCGGGTGGGTTTGGCTAAAATGACGCTCATTGCCTCAATGGGTGAAGACATAAAATGAAACATGTTCTTGAGAAACGTTTTTAATGGAGGCTTGTGGCGGCCAACATGGTGCCTTGGGTGAACCGACACCTGAACAGGTTGCCAGCTCAATCAATGAAGAGAACTCAAAAGTTGCAGATTGTTCTGACCGGTACCAGATGATCGGCTGCAAGACCCAGAGGCCTCCAGCACTCTCCCCCACCAGAGAGACCAGACCAGCCAATGAATCTCTCTTCAAAACATACAAAGACACTGTCATGTTAAATTAAAATCACAAACATAACACATACCGGCTGGAATTATTATCCAAACTACAAACATGCTGGAAAATACCAGTTACCTTGTTCCCCAGGTACTGGTCAGGCAGTCGCCAATAGAAATGGTTTTCAGGTAGGAGGCTGAAGCCCTTGTAAAGCAGAGCATACTGAGGTAGGAAAAGAGGCAGACAAAAGATGAACAGAGAGAGTAAACACAGAACAGCAGTCAAAGATACATTCAAGGACATGCTCCGATATTCCTTCCCGAGCAGTTTCAGGAAGCAGAGCCCCCCCCACCCCCCTCCCCATTCCCTGCTGATTGAAACACTCGGGTATTTTGAGAATGATTAAAAAATGCTGGGCCTTTTTAAAGCTACCACATTATAGTATATCAGAAGTACTGTATTTTCAGTAAAAAACACATGGTTCAGCAAAAACAATACTGAACGAAGCCCGAGATTAATTCAATGCAGAGACGATGAAAGGTCGTCGACCTGAAACATTAACTCGGTTTCTCTCAGATGCTGCCTGACCTGTTGAGTGTTTCCAGCATTTTCTGTTTTTATTACAAGATTAATTTGCCACTTTCTACCCTTTGTGGTCAGCTTAGTGTTGGACATGCCCAGAAACCCAGCCACAAGCTTGACCGTCCCCAGGCACAACTGCTGAGAGCTGTGAACTGGGCGAGTTTCTGTGCGCCTGGTATGGAATGCACAGCCCACTAACCCAGGGCCCACCGACCGACCCAGGTCCAGTGACCCAGGCCCATCGACTGGCCCAGGCCCATCAACCGGCCCAGGCCCAGTGACCCAGGCCCACCGACCGACCCAGGCCCACTGACCGACCCAGGTCCAGTGACCCAGGCCCATTGACCGGCCCAGGTCCAGTGACCCAGGCCCATCGACTGGCCCAGGCCCAGTGACCCAGGCCCATCGACTGGCCCAGGCCCATCAACCGGCCCAGGCCCAGTGACCCAGGCCCACTGACCGACCCAGGTCCAGTGACCCAGGCCCATCGACTGGCCCAGGCCCAGTGACCCAGGCCCATCGACTGGCCCAGGCCCATCAACCGGCCCAGGCCCAGTGACCCAGGCCCATCGACCGGCCCAGGCCCACTAACCCAGGCCCACTGACCGACCCAGGTCCAGTGACCCAGGCCCATCGACCGGCCCAGGCCCAGTGACCCAGGCCCATCGACCGGCCCAGGCCCATCGACCGGCCCAGGCCCACTAACCCAGGCCCACTGACCGACCCAGGTCCAGTGACCCAGGCCCATCGACCGGCCCAGGCCCAGTGACCCAGGCCCATCGACTGGCCCAGGCCCATCGACCGGCCCAGGCCCACTAACCCAGGCCCACTGACCGACCCAGGTCCAGTGACCCAGGCCCATCGACCGGCCCAGGCCCATCAACCGGCCCAGGCCCATCGACCGGCCCAGGCCCACTAACCCAGGCCCACTGACCGACCCAGGTCCAGTGACCCAGGCCCATCGACCGGCCCAGGCCCATCAACCGGCCCAGGCCCAGTGACCTAGGCCCATCGACCGGCCCAGGCCCACTAACCCAGGCCCACTGACCGACCCAGGCCCACCGACTGACCCAGGCCCAGTGACCCAGCCCACTGACCGACGCCCATTGACCGACCCAGGCCCACCGACTGACCCAGGCCCAGTGACCCAGCCCACTGACCGACGCCCATTGACCGGCCCAGGCCCACCGACCGGCCCACCGACCGGCCCAGGCCCAGTGACCCAGCCCACTGACCGATGCCCACTGACCGATGCCCATTGACCGGCCCAGGCTCACCGACCGGCCCAGGCCCATTGACGGTGGCCCACTGACCCGTGGCCCACTGAGCTTAGGTGCAGGTTGGCAAGACCAAAGACGGAGGGAACCCCAGCTTGGGACCTAAAGCTCACAAAGTCTTCCTGCAGAGCTGTGGGCAATGCCCGGCTGCTTGTCCTGCCCGATTGGATATGGGACGGTGGGATGATCTGGAGTTGAGCAGGAGGATTCCCCGCCTCCATCGAGGGGTCTATCTCATTTTACAAATAATGGCTTTCAGAATCCGCGATAAGGATAGCCTGTTGGATAAAATTAAACACAGATGCCGACAGGTAATCGGGAGGATGAAAGATATCACTTTTCTGCTGGGTCTAAAAATTGAATTTTTCGTGAATGGACCCACCCCCAAGTTCCAAACACAGGTGGTGAAAACTCACTTGGAAACATGGTTCATTTCATTACCCCAATTTCACCTTCATTTCAAAAATCTTCTCCTCACTCTGCAATTTCCCAGGTTCTGAAATCCAGGTGATTTATCATTGTAAAGTACAGTGAAAATTAACCGGAGGACCCATTCCTGCCACTTACTGTGGCAATTAGAAATCGGAAGGAATGGACTGATCTTCAATAACAATTATATAGCGATCCCCATCTCTTTCGAAGAAGACAGGAACTTTGACCAGAACCTGAGCTGGGATTTTCCACTGGCAGGAAGCTGGTGTACAGCCGGATTGTTGAGTGTGGCAGGCTCCCGCTCGGGCAGAATAGCCACTTGTAGCAGGAGGCCAATGAGAAGGGGAGGTGTGATGATGGAAGGGGCTGTTCTGGCCTCGGGTGAGTGGGGCTCCTCAATCCCAGGTCAATTTGTTTCTATGATTTTTTTTTACAAGGCTGGGGAAATCCAGTTAAGTTTCTTGGCTCTGTTCTATTGCGTTGCTGGAAGGCTGCCTGAAACCACTGGACCTCCTTCAGGGAACCAAGAAAATGTAAATATCCCCCTGCCTGCCAAACCAAGGCTGGGATCCAATTACATCTCGTGGCCTGCCTTGCAGCGTGGTCATGGCAACCCACGGAAAATGTGATGCCCAACATCGATCCATCATTGCCGCACAATGTGGGAACTCTGGCACACCCAACAGCCGATGGAAGAGACAGTGGCCAGCGGAACATCTCCCATACTGGTAACAGTTAACCAATCAGAAGTGCGGCACGCCCCCTCTCAAGGATGTCCCGCACCCCCCCCCCAACTCAATGGCTAACGAGAGCCATGGTCTAATAATTCGCAAATGGCATGGGGTAAACAGGACATCTCAAATCCAAATATGCACCTCAGGGCCAATCACAACAGAGCCAGACACACATTAGTTCCAACTCAAACTCAAACCAAACAGGATGAAGGTAAGTGTAGCCAGCAGGGGAGTTATGGCCATGCTAAAACCTCGTGCAGAATGGGCTACATTTCGTAGTGATCTCAAGTTACTTTCTACATGATCTTACTCAGCACACAAACATGCTGCTTTGTGGATATCGTTTACTATCTTGGGCCAGTTTACATCCCAACATCCCAGGATTGGAGGAACTTGAATTCCTCCTGTTGACCGGGCTCTCTTGGCAAAGATCTTGAACTTGTAATCCAACGAGCAGCTTCCTGATCCCACAGCAAAACACTGTGGGTGCTGGGAATTGGAAATAAATACAGACAATGCTGGAAGTACTCAGCGGGTCAGGCAGCATCTGTGGAGAGAGAGAGTTAATGCTTCAGGCCAATGACCTTTTCCCACTGCTGATGAAAGGTCATTGACCTGAAACCTTAATTTTATTTCTCGTTCCACAGATGCTGCGTGTTTCCCGCATTCTCTGTTTTCAGCTGCTTTCTGAACTCATTCACATCTTGGACATGCAGAAGGTGACGGAGATACTAGAATATTCCACACACGGGGCACGGAGATACTAGAATATTCCACACACGGGGCACGGAGATACTAGAATATTCCACACACGGGGCACGGAGATACTAGAATATTCCACACACGGGGCACGGAGATACTAGAATATTCCACACACGGGGCACGGAGATACTAGAATATTCCACACACGGGGCACGGAGATACTAGAATATTCCACACACGGGGCACGGAGATACTAGAATATTCCACACACGGGGCACGGAGATATTAGAATATTCCACACACGGGGCACGGAGATACTAGAATATTCCACACACGGGGTCTCGGAGATACTAGAATATTCCACACACGGGGCACGGAGATACTAGAATATTCCACACACGGGGCACGGAGATACTAGAATATTCCACACACGGGGCACGGAGATACTAGAATATTCCACACACGGGGCACGGAGATACTAGAATATTCCACACACGGGGCACGGAGATACTAGAATATTCCACACACGGGGCACGGAGATACTAGAATATTCCACACACGGGGCACGGAGATACTAGAATATTCCACACACGGGGCACGGAGATACTAGAATATTCCACACACGGGGTCTCGGAGATACTAGAATATTCCACACACGGGGCACGGAGATACTAGAATATTCCACACACGGGGCACGGAGATATTAGAATATTCCACACACGGGGTCTCGGAGATACTAGAATATTCCACACACGGGTCACGGAGATACTAGAATATTCCACACACAGGGCACGGAGATACTAGAATATTCCACACACGGGGTCTCGGAGATACTAGAATATTCCACACACGGGGCACGGAGATACTAGAATATTCCACACACGGGGTCACGGAGATACTAGAATATTCCATGCACAAGCTAACCACGGCTACCTTCTCAAAGCCAGCAGGCCTTGGGCCCAATTTGGAGGAGGAAATGAGGTTTGAGGATTCCTGTGCTTGCACTAAAGGAACCTGAGGAATCTTTCTCATCTGTATGTACACGCAGAGAAAAAACAACACTTCATTTCATCAATTTATAATGCAACTGGTTTAAAAAATGCAAACCCCCACATCCAAACCGAGAATATCACTATGGACATTTTTTAAACCCCCTTCCTCCCCATCATGACTGAGAGGGCAGAATATTTATACTGTTCTTCCCAGTGGGTGCTCGTACCCAAATGAGCACTGGCATTGTGAGCCAGGACAGGGAAGGCCCACAGCCAATAGGACAGGGAATCCCCTGAGGCTGCACATTGCCCAGTACAAGGAGGAGAAATCTACCTGGCCTCTCCCCGTCCCCAGCCAGAGGTTGCTCTGCCCGAGGAAAGCAAATATCCCAGGTGGTGAGCGGTTAAGCCCAGGGCCTTTGGATCTGCATCACTCCGCCTGTGCTCACTCATCCCACTCACGCCCACATCACCCCCCACCCACCCCCCACGCCCACACACCCCCCGCGCCCATATCCCCCACTGCCCACCCTCCCCCCAACACCCCCCTCCCTGCCCACACGCCCCTCCCACACCAGGAGCCCAGACTGAGGCACGATCAAGATTAGAATTCATTATGCCTAAGGCTGATGGCTAAAATTCAATTCAAAGTTTCAACTGATCAAGCTTTTGCAAAATTTTGATTACACAAACTACTAATGCCTGTGTAATTTTATCCTAATATTTACAATGAATCTCTTTCTATTTGCTGAATCCTCCTCTAACCCTAACGAGTGGAAAAATCTGTGGATGTGTCTGCAGCCCCTCAGTGAAGAGATCCTTCCTGATTTATTCCAATGGGGGGTATAAACAGGAAGTTTCATGGACCCTCCTGAAGGTCGGGCACCTGGGGAGCTCGAGGCCAGTCCTGCCCCGCTGCTCTATCTGAGCTCAGTCTCGGCTGCAGCTCGAGTCCAACACTGTGACCAGTGTTGTGCTGACTGTGGCACAAATGGCCGTCAACAATAGAAGGAAAAGAACTCCAGATCACGAGCATTTATGTCAGGGAATTGGGTACACGCTGAACTCCCAGCTTGCAAACCAGAAATTCTTATATAGGACGTATCAGCACATTATCCCGCTGGGGAAATCAATACATAAACGTCGCCGTGTGATACAGCACAGGAGGCCATTCGGCCCATCATGCCCTGTGCCGGCTCTGTGACAGAGCGATCCGATCAGTCCCACTCCCTGCCCTTTCCCCCCATAGTGCTGTAAATTTTTCCCCTTCAAGTAACTATCCAATTCCCTTTTGAAAGATATTTTTGAATATGATTATGATTTTGAATATGATTCCACTGCCCATCTTCTCACGTCCCCTCTTACATCAGAACACAAGAAATAGGAGCAGGAGTAGGCCATTTGGCCCCTCGAGCCTGCTCCGCCACTCAATAAGATCATGGCTGATCTGATCATGGACTCAGCTCCACTTCCCTGCCCACTACCCATAACCCTTGACTCAATTATCGCCCAACAATCTGTCTATCCCAGCCTTAAATATATTCAATGACCCAGCCTCCACAGCTCTCTGGGGCAGAGAATTCCACAGATTTACATTCCTCTGAGAGAAGAAATTCCTCCTCATCTCAATTTTAAATGGTCGGCCCCTTATTCTAATACTGTGCCCCCTAGTTTTAGTTTCCCCTACGAGTGGAAACATCCTCTCTGCATCCACCTTGTCGAGCCCCCTCATTATCTTATAAGTTTCAAACAGATCACCTCTCATTATTCTGAACTCCAATGAGTATAGCCAAACTTACTCAACCTACCCTCATAAGTCAACCCCCTCATCTCTGGAATTAACCGAGTGAACCTTCTGTGAACAGCCTCCAATGCAAGTATATCCTTCCTTAAATATGGAGACCAAAATTGTACGCAGTACTCCAGGTGTGGCCTCACCAATACCCTGTACAGTTGTAGCAGGACTTCTCTGATTTTATACTCTATCCCCCTTGCAATTTGCTTCCCTGATTACTTGCTGTACCTGCATACTAACTTAGTGGGAACCATCTTAAATCCGTTTCTATCTTCGGCTGGTGAACCCGTGGAGGTTGAGGAATTGACACAATGTCACATACAAACACTTTGGGACACTTTATAAGCCAGCAGCATACTTTGCCCCGCGACCAATTAACATCCAATCTTTACAATGCCCGACATGCCAATATCACAGTTGGCCTCAACTGTTCAGCATGTGTGATACCCCTCACCGATGGTACGCGCCACGGAAAATATCACACCATGACCGCTTGGAAATGGGCATTCCTGATGGACAGGTTGATTTACATTACCCAAGGGAAAACTGTTACTTGGCTTTTTACTGATCCTAAACCCATAAATGAAAGATTTGCCGTAAATGGATGATCGCATTCACCCACTGAAGCGAGATTTCCATACCTTTGTGTGGTGGCCAGGATGAGAAAGCAGAGATGAGGGGCGAGAAGAAGGGGAAGTGGCGGTTCTTGCGGAGGAAGAGGAGGGTATGGAATGAGGTGATGCGTTGCGAGAGGCAGAGGGGGCAGGAGGTCCAGCAGGACTTGCCGAGGCCAATCGAGAGAATGGATGGGACGGCTGGGATAGATTCCTGCCACCCGACAGTGTGGGATCGTGTGGTTCGCCCACCTGCTCAGCAGCAAAGCCAGTTATAATTGCCCAAATCTCGTCATCTACACGCTTCTGTTCTTCCGTATCTGGCACAGACTACAAGGGAGTGAAGGAACAGGTCACCTATAAGGGTGTCTACATTAACAAACATCACTCTGCAATCCAGCCACACGCTAAATATTAAACGTCAAATTGAAATCACAACACAAGCAGTGAAGATTAATTGTGTAGTTTGTTTTCAAAAAAGTTCTGTGACATTTATTCCTCTTTTGAAGTGCTTCCTATAAAGTTAATTTCATCAATTTATTGACCCACATCTGTGCATGCCATTTTCGTATCGCTGTCACTGCTGTCCAGCGTTAAATGTCCAATGTATTCCAAGTGTTAAATCATAGTGTTAAGACCAAAAATACCATTTGCTAGACCCAAACCATGCTGTAGAAACAATGAAGAGAGTTACTGGGGTGTGAATGTACCCTGTCCCTGCTTCACTTCGAGGTCCAACCATGGCGGATCATGTGATGCTGTGGGTCCGATTAGTTTGGACTCAACCTTTGCTCGAAGGATGCCTGTAGTTTCTGCAGTGTCACCATTCACCAACAACCAGAATGGTACCAGGGACGAGGGGCCTCAGTCATGTTTCGTTAATCTGGGATTGTTCTCCTTAGAGCAGGAACATTTAACAGAGGTGTTCAAAATGGTGAGGGGTTTTGATAGAGTAGATAGGGAGAAATGTTTCCACTCACAGGAGGGTCGGTAAGATAACTGACAAAAGTCGTCGTGGGAGATGAAGAGAATATTTATTAAACTGAGCGAGTTGTTATGATTTGCAACGCACGGCCTGAAAGGGTGGTGGAAACAGATTCCATGGAGCTTTCAAAAGGGAATTGGATATGTAATTAAAAAGAAAACAAATTACAGGGCTATGAGGAGAGAGCAGGGAAGTGGGATGAATTGGATAGCACTACCAAAGAGCTGGCACAGACATGATGGGCCGAATGGCCCCCCTTCTGTGCCATGTTATTCTACAATACTGGATTACTCAATCTCTCAGGAAGTTGTTTGAATAATTGATGTCAGAAGCTAAGTTTACTGCAGGTAGAAATGGGGCATGTACATTATATGGTAGCTGAACACGAGTGGTATTGAGACCTGCTGTGTGTGTGTGTGAGACATACACGGGGCTCCAATCCTGATAGAAATATTGGGCCCCCATCAGCAGTTTAACTAAGGTCATTCCTCATGCTCCGTTTACAGTACACAGGCACAGCTAGCCAACACAAGCTGGGCAGTGAACGGGACACGATCTACTCTCTCTCGTTTCAGTGCTTTTATTAGACCTTTTTTGCGGGGAGGTTTAAAAGACAAAGATGAAAATGCAATCCTTACAATAAGTGAAACAATCTTGTGTATGAGGATGATGGTTAAATCCACTACACACACTGCTTGCACTATGCAGTCACAGATTCATGCCCCGCACTGGGCCATGCAGTCTCGTTACTACCTTTGACCGTTTAGCCCTAGGACGTGACGACGTGGAGTGCAAGAGTTCCCAGATGGCCGCATCCTTCCTCAGTTGGTCCTCAGTCAAAGACGGGTCTTTCTAATGAATGCAAGTTTTGCTGGTTATTTTAGCACCTACAGAATCATTCCACGGTGCCAATCCAACTGCCCACTACAAGCCCATACAACAAACTGCCCACTACATGCCCATACAACAAACTGCCCATTACATGCCCATACAACAAACTGCCCATTACATGCCCATACAACAAACTGCCCATTACATGCCCATACAACAAACTGCCCATTACATGCGCATACAACAAACTGCCCACTACATGCCCATACAACAAACTGCCCACTACATGCCCATACAACAAACTGCCCACTACATGCCCATACAACAAACTGCCCATTACATGCCCATACAACAAACTGCAACATTAGCAAATTCCGACAGGTTCCGAAAATTCAACACGATCATTTCGCTGTGGTCAGCCAGGACGAGTAGAGTAAAGCATTCCAGGTCAAAAATACAGCGGCTATAATTTAACGTGATCTGCCAACCACCAGCAAAACATGCTGACTGTTAATAGAATCATTCAATGGCTCTTATATATTTCAATTTCAAAATCTGTAGATCGAAGTAAAAGCTAATAGTTGTTGGATCCGTGAAGCTTTTACAACAGCAAGGACAGACAGAATTAATTACTACCATTGCAAATATAAATAAAATCACCGACCATTTCGGACTCTCCCGTTCGCACAGCAGCCGACAGTTTCCACTTAAGCTGAAACTGATTACTTGGTTTGGAATCTTCCCCCCCGAATTGAAAACCAGTCACAACTCATGCATCGGAACAGGAGGAGGCCATTCAGCCCCTCGAGCCTGTTCCGCCATTCAGTGAGATCTGTACCGCAACCCCATTTAACCGTCTGTGCTCCACATCCCTCGATAGCCTTCCCCAACAATCGACCAGCAATCAACCCATCTTTATCTTGAGAGCTGCAGGTGGCCCCCAGCAGCCACAGGGGGAGCGAGTTCTGGGTTTTATGCCGGGGCACCAAACTTGTGCCCCTCTCCTGCTGCAAGAAAGACGATACACACGACTGGCCGGTAAACACCGGAAGCCCATTCACGGTGTACATTTAGCAGGTGAAGATTTTCAGGTCATTACAGTAACTGATTGACACTCAGTTCATTGATACAGCCGGCATGGGGGAGGGGCAGGAGGAACGAGCAACTTAGAAACAACACAATTTGCAAATCTGTGCGAGGGAGGGGCGTGCGAGGGAGGGACTTGTGAGGGAAGGGTTTGAAAAGTAATAGCTGAGGCGGGGACAGAAGGAAGAAAGTGAGAACCCAGAATGTCTGCAGTAATTTGCTAGGGTTATTTCAGCAGTTCCCTGTCCCGTGAGCTCCACACTGAGAGAGACACAAGCAGCAACATTGTGGGAATATTTAAGAAAAGAAAAGAACGAACCTGCATTTATAGAGCACTGGTCACATTCTCAGGACATCCCAAAATACTTCACAGCCAATGAAGCACTTATGAAGCATAGTCACTGTTGCAGTGCAGGAAACACGGCAGCCAGTGCGCACAGCAAGCTCCCGCAGACAGCAATGAGATAACGACCAGCCCTACCTCACCACCATAACTCTCAACCCCTCCATTGCCTTGGATTTGTCACATTGCTCATCAGACATCTAGTATTGGATGAGCAGAAATTTCCTACAGTTAAATATTGGGAAGATCAAAGCAACTGCATTTGGTTCCCGCCACAAACTCCGTTCCGTAGATACAGATTTCATCCCACTCCCTGGCCACAGACCCTTCGCAACGTCGGCGTCCTATTTGACCCTTGGCTGAACTTCTGACCCCTTATCTTCTCCATCATCAAGACTCTATACTTCCACCTCGGTAACATTGCCTGTCTCCATCGCTAAATCTGACTATTCCATTGTTCCCTTGGCCGGCCTCCCATTGCCCACCCTCTATAAACACCAGCTCATCCAAAATTCTGCTGTCCATATCTTCACGTCTTCCATCACTCCTGTGCTCGCTGACGTACATTGCCTCCTAGTCCAGCAAAGCCGCAAAATTGAAATTCTCATCCGTGTGTTCAAATCCCTCCATGACCTCCATACCTCTATTTTCCTCCAGTCCTCCGACCAGCCTCTCTGCATTCCCCTAATTCTATCCTCGAGCATCACCAATTTCCTTCGTCCCACCACTGGCGGCTGTGCTTTAAGTAATCTAGGCCCCAAGCTGTGGAATTCCCTTCCTAAACCTCTCTGCCTCTCTCTCCTCCTTTAAGATGCTCCTTAAACCTACCTCTTTGACCAAACATGTCTTAATATCTCCTTATGTGGCTTGGTGTCAGATCTTGTCTGGTAATGCGCTTTCGAAGCGCCTTGGGACAGTTCACTATGTTAGAGGTGCGATATAAATGCAAGTTGCTGCTCTTTAATGATGTTGGTTGTGGGATAAATATTGGCCAGGACACTGGAACTCTGTTCCCAGACATCAGAACAAAGTGTAAAGGTTGCTGGGCAAAGGATGCAAAGAAATCAGGTTTTAGAACTGTGCACAATGCACTCTTCGGAGAACTGTGGGTCAACCTCTCACCTGAGCACTGGGCAACATTTCACGGTTTGGCCGCGATTTTCAAGGCAAAGGTTGATCTGGTCACACCCATGTCAATCTCTTTTGAATCTAAACTTCTGATTGGCTGGAAAGCTGCTCTGAGCTACAAGGCTGTCGGTTGGTCAACGTGCAGTGGCAGGAGGGAGCCAGGGTGAAGGAAGGAAAATTTCAACATTTTAAGCTCAAACTAAATAATAGAAGAGGATTAGAGGAGGTGGAAGAGTGTATAGTTAAAATAGGAAGCAAAGAAAACAGGTTCGCACTTAGAAGAGGAGAGTGAAAGGGTAAATGCCACCAAAGGATTTTCTTAATGTTTGTTTGTGTCATATTATGGACTCAATTTTGCCCAAGCCCATTTTTTGGCATATTGCCAGAGTCACACCCATTTTTCTAGGCCAGAAATGTGCCAAAAATATTTGTCCAAAGTTTTCCCGCTGTATTTTTCAAAACTTGCGCCACGCAGCGGGTCCAGTCGCCTCGGGGGCGGAGCCTGCTGTCTGCGCCAAAAAACAATGTTGCACCTTCTGCGCATGCGCGGGAAAAAGTGACGTTTTTGACGTGGTTCCAATGGATGGGCGCGCATGCGCAGTACAGCTCGGATTTGGCAATCGGCCATTTTTAAAGAGCCGGTTGTGTGTGTGAGAAGGAGTGCTGTGTGAGAGCATTGGAAAATCACAGCTGCAGCAATCCAAGATGCAACGCGGACCAAGGACCAAGAGTTTCTTACAGGATGAAGTGGAGGCACTAGTTACTGTGATTGAGAACAGATAGCAGGAGTTGGACACCAGCAGAAGTCACATAAAAGTTCCACCCAAAGAAATAAAGAAACGCTGGAACCATGTTGCAGAAGATTACTGTGCCAAACTGAGGTCTGGAGGCCAGTGTAAAAAAAAGTGGCAGGACCTTGGTCAAGTAGTTAGTGTAAGTAAGGAGACAAATGATTTGACGTGTTTGAAGATTACAACTTCTTTGTGGCCATTCTGCATCACTCAGGTGCAGGTACGAACACCTGTCTCGCTATACCTGACGTGGTTAAAGCCTCCTGCCCAACACCCTGAGGTTCCTCATGCGATGACGTCGAATCAGTTGCCTCCTCTGTAGCACCATGATGCAGAAGGCTCGCACAAGGTATGGCATTGTCAGTATTGCCCCCATGGTTAAATGTTACATTTGCAAGAAGCTCAAAATGGCAGAAAGGCAGGACAAGGTTTTTTGTTGTCTCTCTCCAAGGTCTGTATGGTCTCAGCAGTCCTGTGATTTCCCCCCCCGGGCTTGTTTTATACCCGAGCCCTCGTGTCCGGGCGCAGGGACGATTCTGCCGGCCGATGCTGTGAGCCCCCCAGCCCTGATAGAAACATAGAAACATAGAAAATAGGTGCAGGAGTAGGCCATTCGGCCCTTCTAGCCTGCACCGCCATTCAATGAGTTCATGGCTGAACATTCAACTTCAGTACCCCATTCCTGCTTTCTCGCCATACCCCTTGATCCCCCTAGCAGTAAGGACCTCATCTAACTCCTTTTTGAATATATTTAGTGAATTGGCCTCAACAACTTTCTGTGGTAGAGAATTCCACAGGTTCACCACTCTCTGGGTGAAGAAGTTCCTCCGCATCTCGGTCCTAAATGGCTTACCCCTTATCCTTAGACTGTGACCCCTGGTTCTGGACTTCCCCAACATTGGGAACATTCTTCCTGCATCTAACCTGTCTAACCCCGTCAGAATTTTATATGTTTCTATGAGGTCCCCTCTCATTCTTCTGAACTCCAGTGAATACAAGCCCAGTTGATCCAGTCTTTCTTGATAGGTCAGTCCCGCCATCCCGGGAATCAGTCTGGTGAACCTTCGCTGCACTCCCTCAATAGCAAGAATGTCCTTCCTCAGGTTAGGAGACCAAAACTGTACACAATACTCCAGGTGTGGCCTCACCAATGCCCTGTACAACTGTAGCAGCACCTCCCTGCCCCTGTACTCAAATCCCCTCGCTATGAAGGCCAACATGCCATTTGCTTTCTTAACCGCCTGCTGCACCTGCATGCCAACCTTCAATGACTGATGTACCATGACACCCAGGTCTCTTTGCACCTCCCCTTTTCCTAATCTGTCACCATTCAGATAATAGTCTGTCTCTCTGTTTTTACCACCAAAGTGGATAACCTCACATTTATCCACATTATACTTCATCTGCCATGCATTTGCCCACTCACCTAACCTATCCAAGTCGCTCTGCAGCCTCACAGCATCCTCCTCGCAGCTCACACTGCCACCCAACTTAGTGTCATCCGCAAATTTGGAGATACTACATTTAATCCCCTCATCTAAATCATTAATGTACAGTGTAAACAGCTGGGGCCCCAGCACAGAACCTTGCGGTACCCCACTAGTCACTGCCTGCCATTCTGAAAAGTACCCATTTACTCCTACTCTTTTCTTCCTGTCTGACAACCAGTTCTCAATCCATGTCAGTACACTACCCCCAATCCCATGTGCTCTAACTTTGCACATCAATCTCTTGTGTGGGACCTTGTCGAACGCCTTCTGAAAGTCCAAATATACCACATCAACTGGTTCTCCCTTATCCACTCTACTGGAAACATCCTCAAAAAATTCCAGAAGATTTGTCAAGCATGATTTCCCTTTCACAAATCCATGCTGACTTGGACCTATCATGTCACCTCTTTCCAAATGCACTGCTATGACATCCTTAATAATTGATTCCATCATTTTACCCACTACCGATGTCAGGCTGACCGGTCTATAATTCCCTGTTTTCTCTCTCCCTCCTTTTTTAAAAAGTGGGGTTACATTGGCTACCCTCCACTCCATAGGAACTGATCCAGAGTCAATGGAATGTTGGAAAATGACTGTCAACGCATCCACTATTTCCAAGGCCACCTCCTTAAGTACTCTGGGATGCAGTCCATCAGGCCCTGGGGATTTATCGGCCTTCAATCCCATCAATTTCCCCAACACAATTTCCCGGCTAATAAGGATTTCCCTCAGTTCCTCCTCCTTACTAGACCCCCCGACCCCTTTTATAACCGGAAGGTTGTTCGTGTCCTCCTTCGTGAATACCGAACCAAAGTACTTGTTCAATTGGTCCGCCATTTCTTTGTTCCCCGTTATGACTTCCCCTGATTCTGACTGCAGGGGACCTACATTTGTCTTTACTAACCTTTTTCTCTTTACATATCTATAGAAACTTTTGCAATCCGTCTTAATGTTCCCTGCAAGCTTCTTCTCATACTCCATTTTCCCTGCCCTAATCAAACCCTTTGTCCTCCTCTGCTGAGTTCTAAATTTCTCCCAGTCCCCAGGTTCGCTGCTATTTCTGGCCAATTTGTATGCCACTTCCTTGGCTTTAATACTATCCCTGATTTCCCTTGATAGCCACGGTTGAGCCACCTTCCCTTTTTTATTTCTATGCCAGACAGGAATGTACAATTGTTGTAGTTCATCCATGCGGTCTCTAAATGTCTGCCATTGCCCATCCACAGTCAACCCCTTAAGTATCATTCGCCAATCCATCTCAGCCAATTCACGCCTCATACCTTCAAAGTTAGCCTTCTTTAAGTTCTGGACCATGGTCTCTGAATTAACTGTTTCATTCTCCATCCTAATGCAGAATTCCACCATATTATGGTCACTCTTCCCCAAGGGGCCTCGCACAACGAGATTGCTAATTAATCCTTTCTCATTACATAACACCCAGTCTAAGATGGCCTCCCCCCTAGTTGGTTCCTCGACATATTGGTCTAAAAAACCATCCCTTATGCACTCCAGAAAATCCTCCTCCACCGTATTGCTTCCAGTTTGGTTAGCCCAATCTATGTGCATATTAAAGTCACCCATTATAACTGCTGCACCTTTATTGCACGCACCCCTAATTTCCTGTTTGATGCCCTCCCCAACATCACTACTACTGTTTGGAGGTCTGTACACAACTCCCACTAACGTTTTTTGCCCTTTGGTGTTCTGCAGCTCTACCCATATAGATTCCACATCATCCAAGCTAATGTCCTTCCTAACTATTGCCTTAATCTCCTCCTTAACCAGCAATGCTACCCCACCTCCTTTTCCTTTTATTCTATCCTTCCTGAATGTTGAATACCCCTGGATGTTGAGTTCCCAGCCCTGCTCATCCTGGAGCCACGTCTCCGTAATCCCAATCACATCATATTTGTTAACATCTATTTGCACAGTTAATTCATCCACCTTATTGCGGATACTCCTTGCATTAAGACACAAAGCCTTTAGGCTTGTTTTTTTAACACCCTCTGTCCTTTTAGAATTTTGCTGTACAATGGCCCTTTTTGTTCTTTGCCTTGGGTTTCTCTGCCCTCCACTTTTCCTCATCTCCTTTCTGTCTTTTGTTTTTGCCTCCTTTTTGTTTCCCTCTATCTCCCTGCATTGGTTCCCATCCCCCTGCCATATTAGTTTAACTCCTCCCCAACAGCACTAGCAAACACTCCCCCGAGGACATTGGTTCCGATTCTGCCCAGGTGCAGACCGTCCGGATTGTACTGGTCCCACCTCCCCCAGAACCGGTTCCAATGCCCCAGGAATTTGAATCCCTCCCTGCTGCACCATTGCTCAAGCCACGTATTCATCTGAGCTATCCTGCGATTCCTACTCTGACTAGCACGTGGCACTGGTAGCAATCCCGAGATTACTACTTTTGAGGTCCTACTTTTTAATTTAGCTCCTAGCTCCTTAAATTCATTTCGTAGGAACTCATCCCTTTTTTTACCTATGTCATTGGTACCAACGTGCACCACGACAACTGGCTGTTCTCCCTCCCTTTTTAGAATGTCCTCCACCCGCTCCGAGACATCCTTGACCCTTGCACCAGGGAGGCAACATACCATCCTGGAGTCTCGGTTGCGGCCGCAGAAACGCCTATCTATTCCCCTTACAATTGAATCCCCTCTCACTATCGCTCTTCCACTCTTTTTCCTGCCCTCCTGTGCAACAGAGCCAGCCACGGTGCCATGAACTTGGCTGCTGCTGCCCTCCCCTGATGAGTCATCCCCCTCAACAGTACTCAAAGCGGTGTATCTGTTTTGCAGGGGGATGACCACAGGGGACCCCTGCACTACCTTCCTTGCACTACTCTTCCTGCTGGTCTTCCATTCCCTCGCTGGCTGTGGACCCTTCTCCTGCAGTAAGACCAACTCGCTACACGTGATACTCACGTCATTCTCAGCATCGTGGATGCTCCAGAGTGAATCCACCTTCAGCTCCAACTCCGCAACGCGGACCGTCAGTAGCCGGAGGTGGACACACTTCCCGCACATGTAGTCGTCAGGGACACTGATTGAAGACGTTCAGTGGTGGCGTGAGTAAAAAAACAATGAAAACTCCAGAATTCCATGAAATTTCCATGTACTCCGTTGAAAGGTAAAAAAATGTCATCTTGATTATGGATATTTAAAGTGTTCTTGACTCCCTCCAAAACTGCGATGAAAAACAATGGTGTTTTTCAGCGCCGATTTCTCAATGTGCGCTGCTTTCTGCTAACTCACCAGAAGGTTTTTCAGGAGTGGCCAGATATGGCGAACTAGCAGAACATTTTTTGGGAACAAACTGTGAAAAATGATCAAAACTGCTGCAGACATGTCAAAAAAAACACGTAAAAAAAATCGTAACGAACTCAGTTACGCCGGCGTGGATTCCTGGGGGAAACTTTGATTGAAATAACTATGCCAAAAATACACGGCATGCGCCAAAAAAACAGAGCAAATGACCCGGGAAAATTGAGCCCATAACACAGGAACTTAAAACAATCAAAATGGATTGAGCTGAGGTGGCGAGGGGTTCATCAGGTGGCTGTTCCTGGTTCATCAATAGCTCCCAAATATTGGGGGAGATACATCTCTGGGTCTGTCCTCGCCCCCGAATATTGGGGGAGGCACATTCCTTCCCCCGTTTCCAGCCTCCATCCAGTCCATGTTGTTCTGGCTGTGAAAATCTGAACTTTCTCTTTGGAGAAAATATAAATTTATCGGCGCAGTGTTTTTTTTAAACGTCGTCTTTTTTTCCTTCAATTATTTTTCAGTCTTCTTCCCTGGCCTCCCTTTGACAAACACTCGGAGCGGAGAGTACGGACAGGCGTCCCACTCCCACAGTCCGGATATGGAGGACGGATTACCCATTCCCACAGTCCGGATGTGGAGGACTGATTACCCACTCCCACAGTCCGGATGTGGAGGACAGATTACCCACTCCCACAGTCCGGATGTGGAGGACTGATTACCCACTCCCACAGTCCGGATATGGAGGAGAGATTACCCACTCCCACAGTCCGGATGTGGAGGACAGATTACCCACTCCCACAGTCCGGATATGGAGGAGAGATTACCCACTCCCACAGTCCGGATATGGAGGACGGATTACCCATTCCCACAGTCCGGATGTGGAGGACTGATTACCCACTCCCACAGTCCGGATGTGGAGGACAGATTACCCACTCCCACAGTCCGGATGTGGAGGACTGATTACCCACTCCCACAGTCCGGATATGGAGGAGAGATTACCCACTCCCACAGTCCGGATGTGGAGGACAGATTACCCACTCCCACAGTCCGGATATGGAGGAGAGATTACCCACTCCCACAGTCCGGATATGGAGGACGGATTACCCATTCCCACAGTCCGGATGTGGAGGACTGATTACCCACTCCCACAGTCCGGATGTGGAGGACAGATTACCCACTCCCACAGTCCGGATGTGGAGGACTGATTACCCACTCCCACAGTCCGGATGTGGAGGACAGATTACCCACTCCCACAGTCCGGATGTGGAGGACAGATTACCCACTCCCACAGTCCGGATATGGAGGAGAGATTACCCACTCCCACAGTCCGGATGTGGAGGACTGATTACCCACTCCCACAGTCCGGATGTGGAGGACTGATTACCCACTCCCACAGTCCGCATGTGGAGGACTGATTACCCACTCCCACAGACCGGATGTGGAGGACAGATTACCCACTCCCACAGTCCGGATGTGGAGGACAGATTACCCACTCCCACAGTCCGGATGTGGAGGACAGATTACCCACTCCCACAGTCCGGATGTGGAAGTCCGGATGTGGAGGACAGATTACCCACTCCCACAGTCCGGATGTGGAGGACAGATTACCCACTCCCACAGTCCGGATGTGGAGGACGGATTACCCACTCCCACAGTCCGGATGTGGAGGACAGATTACCCACTCCCACAGTCCGGATGTGGAAGTCCGGATGTGGAGGACAGATTACCCACTCCCACAGTCCGGATGTGGAGGACTGATTACCCACTCCCACAGTCCGGATGTGGAGGACTGATTACCCACTCCCACAGTCCGGATGTGGAGGACTGATTACCCACTCCCACAGTCCGGATGTGGAGGACTGATTACCCACTCCCACAGTCCGGATGTGGAGGACTGATTACCCACTCCCACAGTCCGGATGTGGAGGACGGACTGATTACCCACTCCCACAGTCCGGATGTGGGGGACGGACCGATTACCCACTCCCACAGTCCGGATATGGAGGACTGATTACCCACTCCCACAGTCCGGTTGTGGAGAACGGACTGATTACCCACTCCCACAGTCCGGATGTGGAGGACTGATTACCCACTCCCACAGTCCGGATGTGGAGGACGGACCGATTACCCACTCCCACAGTCCGGATGTGGAGGACTGATTACCCACTCCCACAGTCCGGATATGGAGGACTGATTACCCACTCCCACAGTCCGGATGTGGAGGACAGATTACCCACTCCCACAGTCCGGATGTGGAGGACTGATTACCCACTCCCACAGTCCGGATGTGGAGGACTGATTACCCACTCCCACAGTCCGGATGTGGAGGACAGATTACCCACTCCCACAGTCCGGATGTGGAAGTCCGGATGTGGAGGACAGATTACCCACTCCCACAGTCCGGATGTGGAGGACAGATTACCCACTCCCACAGTCCGGATGTGGAGGACGGATTACCCACTCCCACAGTCCGGATGTGGAGGACAGATTACCCACTCCCACAGTCCGGATGTGGAGGACAGATTACCCACTCCCACAGTCCGGATGTGGAGGACTGATTACCCACTCCCACAGTCCGGATGTGGAGGACAGATTACCCACTCCCACAGTCCGGATGTGGAGGACAGATTACCCACTCCCACAGTCCGGATATGGAGGAGAGATTACCCACTCCCACAGTCCGGATGTGGAGGACTGATTACCCACTCCCACAGTCCGGATGTGGAGGACTGATTACCCACTCCCACAGTCCGCATGTGGAGGACTGATTACCCACTCCCACAGTCCGGATGTGGAGGACTGATTACCCACTCCCACAGTCCGGATGTGGAGGACTGATTACCCACTCCCACAGTCCGGATGTGGAGGACGGACTGATTACCCACTCCCACAGTCCGGATGTGGGGGACGGACCGATTACCCACTCCCACAGTCCGGATATGGAGGACTGATTACCCACTCCCACAGTCCGGATGTGGAGAACGGACTGATTACCCACTCCCACAGTCCGGATGTGGAGGACTGATTACCCACTCCCACAGTCCGGATATGGAGGACTGATTACCCACTCCCACAGTCCGGATGTGGAGGACAGATTACCCACTCCCACAGTCCGGATGTGGAGGACTGATTACCCACTCCCACAGTCCGGATGTGGAGGGCTGATTACCCACTCCCACAGTTCGGATATGGAGGACAGATTACCCACTCCCACAGTCCGGATGTGGAAGTCCGGATGTGGAGGACAGATTACCCACTCCCACAGTCCGGATGTGGAGGACTGATTACCCACTCCCACAGTCCGGATGTGGAGGACAGATTACCCACTCCCACAGTCCGGATGTGGAGGACTGATTACCCACTCCCACAGTCCGGATGTGGAGGACAGATTACCCACTCCCACAGTCCGGATGTGGAGGACTGATTACCCACTCCCACAGTCCGGATGTGGAGGACAGATTACCCACTCCCACAGTCCGGATGTGGAGGACAGATTACCCACTCCCACAGTCCGGATGTGGAGGACTGATTACCCACTCCCACAGTCCGGATGTGGAGGACTGATTACCCACTCCCACAGTCCGGATGTGGAGGACTGATTACCCACTCCCACAGTCCGCATGTGGAGGACTGATTACCCACTCCCACAGTCCGGATGTGGAGGACAGATTACCCACTCCCACAGTCCGGATGTGGAGGACTGATTACCCACTCCCACAGTCCGGATATGGAGGACTGATTACCCACTCCCACAGTCCGGATGTGGAGGACAGATTACCCACTCCCACAGTCCGGATGTGGAGGACAGATTACCCACTCCCACAGTCCGGATGTGGAGGACGGATTACCCACTCCCACAGTCCGGATGTGGAGGACAGATTACCCACTCCCACAGTCCGGATGTGGAGGACTGATTACCCACTTCCACAGTCCGGATGTGGAGGACAGATTACCCACTCTCACAGTCCGGATGTGGAGGACTGATTACCCACTCCCACAGTCCGGATGTGGAGGACAGATTACCCACTCCCACAATCCGGATGTGGAGGACTGATTACCCACTCCCACAGTCCGGATGTGGAGGACTGATTACCCACTCCCACAGTCCGGATGTGGAGGACTGATTACCCACTCCCACAGTCCGGATGTGGAGGACTGATTACCCACTCCCACAGTCCGGATGTGGAGGACTGATTACCCACTCCCACAGTCCGGATGTGGAGGACTGATTACCCACTCCCACAGTCCGGATGTGGAGGACCGATTACCCACTCCCACAGTCCGGATGTGGAGGACTGATTACCCACTCCCACAGTCCGGCTGCTGTAGGAAGCAGTGGCGAGTGGCCCAGAGACAACACTAGGCCATTGCTCAGTGGATGGCCACCCGAACACGGTGGAGATCACAGCTGCACGACTCTGGGTCACAGCTCCTCGTGTTTAATCTCAAGGTACAATCTCACTTCAATCACTTTGCAAAACAAGGCACGACTGAAGCCAACAGAGCAAAGCCGAACTCAAGCAGCCAAATCACAGCGGGCATCACAGCAGGCCCATTGCACACTCTACCTGGTGTTCACGTCTAATACGGGCAAAGAACTGCTCCCGCTGAAGAAAGGGAATAAATAACAGAGAGAGATAAACAGACACAGGGCAGCGAACAGTACATTCGAGAGGAGGGTCACAGCCAATACACCAAAGCACAGCGTCTGCCTTGGCTGCATAAATGCTCCTTTAAATCTAAATCAAAGAAAATCTTGGAATCTGACAGATGTGGTTGAAGAGGTGATGGATTGTGACTATAAGATCCACATGGTCAGGCACAGGCCACACATTATTTTAATTTATTTTGTTGTGAGAATTTATTACAAGGCCAATTCTTTGCCTTCTAATTGTATCTGATTAAAATCATTACTTAAAACATTGGCACAGGTTTATAATACCAGCCTCACGAAGATCGGGAGGCACAAAGTATCCCTGCTTTGAAAGAACAGCATCACCTTGTCCATATTGATGGGCAGGACGTGTACAATGTTGGCTGCACGTATATTTACACGGCCCCAGATTAACCTTCAGTCACTAACACATGCTGCCAGTTCCACGTGTATAAACATGTGTCGGACATCGCAGCTAGAGTTCCTGCAGAGCAAAAACATGAATTTATCGCAGGTGGAATTTAATCTCAACCCTTTGGAACGCGGCATTTTGGAAAGCGGATCGAAGTTCCAGCACGTCTCAGAATTCAAGTGCAAGTTTCAGGTTGTGAGGGATGGTTAATCCCCGAGTATAATGGGCCTGTAGGATTACACACTGCACCAGGAATGTAGCGCGCCACATGAAGAGATGGTCAATCCACAGGTGCATTCGATTCAGCTACACAACTTGCTTTGGAGGCTGCACCGCTATCATGTAACAAAACTGTAAATTCACGAGACAGATCATGTGCATTAGGTTCAAACAGTCACACATACACACACACAAATGGTTCCACTCTTAACATGATAGCAATAGCCTCCAATTAACTCACCACAGGCTCGGGGGGGATTACAAAGTGAAATACGCAGAACATCACCCAGCTGGCTGCCATGTTTACAGCGGTGGATAGCAAGGTGTCTGAGTGACGCTGATTAAACATTTAAATGTGGCTACTAGGAGCTCCATTTAAAATACCCCGGGGGTTGAAGAATCCATCAGAGAGAGGCAGGGGCTGCTGTCTCCACAGGGTGAACGCCTTTCCCAGCTCTCCCCGGGGGCCAGGAGACACCCCCCTCCGGGGCCAGGAGCAGGAGCCACTCTCTCCTCGCCAATCCCCGCCCCCCCCCCCCCACTGGGAGGCCAGTAGAGCCCCCCCCCCCATTGATGGGGCCTCCCCAAGCCTCCTGCTGCAAGCATTCCCTCCAGCCTGGCAGACAGCCTGTCCATTGAGCTATTCGGCCGGGCAGAAGGCGGGGCTAGAGATGTTAATGAGGCGGTGTCCGTAAGATTGGCAGGACCTGCTGGGCATCACTCCACTGCCATTGCACCCACTCCTGCTCACTCAGTCTGCCATCATTGGGACATGTCACAACTCATACAATTAGCAACCTCCAAGGTCTTGGCATTATAAATATCAAAACATTATTGTGGTTGGAGAGTGGCAGGAAATTTTGTTGAACGATTTTGCTCCTGATAACCATTGGAATGGAGGAACATCCTGTCTGGTGTCGCCAAGGCCCTGGGAAAAAGAACAGCATTTCCAAAGCTGGAACACTTTCCTGTCCACAGGATTTACACTGTAGTGTGGAGCTGTACCATTTACACTGTAGCGTGGAGCTGAACGGTGTAGTCTGTAGTACGGAGCTGTACAATTTACACTGTAGTGTGGAGCTGTACGGTTTACACTGTAGTGTGGAGCTGTACGGTTTACACTGTAGTGTGGAGCTGTACCATTTACACTGTAGTGTGGAGCTGTACCATTTACACTGTAGTGCGGAGCTGTACCATTTACACTGTAGTGTGGAGCTGGACCATTTACACTGTAGTACGGAGGTGTACGATTTACACTGTAGCGTGGAGCTGTACGATTTACACTGTAGTGCGGAGCTGTACCATTTACACTGTAGTGTGGAGCTGTACCATTTACACTGTAGTGTGGAGCTGTACGATTTACACTGTAGTGTGGAGCTGTACCATTTACACTGTAGTGCGGAGCTGTACGATTTACACTGTAGTGTGGAGCTGTACGATTTACACTGTAGTGTGGAGCCGTACGATTTACACTGTAGTACGGAGCTGTACGGTTTACACTGTAGTGTGGAGCTGTACGATTTACACTGTAGTGCGGAGCTGAACGGTGTAGTCTGTAGTGCGGAGCTGTACGATTTACACTGTAGCGTGGAGCTGTACGATTTACACTGTAGCGTGGAGCTGTACGATTTACACTGTGGCGTGGAGCTGTACGATTTACACTGTAGTGTGGAGCTGTACCATTTACACTGTAGTGTGGAGCTGTACGATTTACACTGTAGTGTGGAGCTGTACAATTTACACTGTAGTGTGGAGCTGTACGATTTACACTGTAGTGTGGAGCTGTACAATTTACACTGTAGTGTGGAGCTGTACGATTTACACTGTAGTGTGGAGCTGTACGATTTACACTGTAGTGTGGAGCTGTACGATTTACACTGTAGTGTGGAGCTGTACGATTTACACTGTAGTACGGAGCTGTACCATTTACACTGTAGTGTGGAGCTGTACGATTTACACTGTAGTGTGGAGCTGTACAATTTACACTGTAGTGTGGAGCTGTACGATTTACACTGTAGTGTGGAGCTGTACAATTTACACTGTAGTGTGGAGCTGTACGATTTACACTGTAGTGTGGAGCTGTACGATTTACACTGTAGTGTGGAGCTGTACGATTTACACTGTAGTGTGGAGCTGTACGATTTACACTGTAGTACGGAGCTGTACCATTTACACTGTAGCGTGGAGCTGTACGATTTACACTGTAGTGTGGAGCTGTACGATTTACACTGTAGTACGGAGCTGTACCATTTACACTGTAGCGTGGAGCTGTACGATTTACACTGTAGTGTGGAGCTGTACGGTGTAGTCTGTAGTGTGGAGCTGTACGATTTACACTGTAGTGTGGAGCTGTACCATTTACACTGTAGTACGGAGCTGTACAATTTACACTGTAGTGCGGAGTTGAACGGTGTAGTCTGTAGTGCAGAGCTGTACAATTTACACTGTAGCGTGGAGCTGTACCTTGTCTCCCTGAAAGACCTCTGGAAGTTGCCAGTAGTACGATTCCTGGGTGTACTGCCCGAAGCGGTCGAAGGAGAGCTGTGGCTGCCTCTCTTTCACCGTCACCGTGAACCCCGAGGCGATGCGTGTCGTGCGCTGACGATTCACCAGCGAAAAGTTCTGGAAGTTACTGGGAGGAACAAATGGACTCACAACCTGCAGAGATGGACAGAGTGAAAGTTTATTTGTAGAACAGCTTGCACAATGATACCTGATCCTAAAGGCCTTGCGCTACCTTGTAAACCAGTCAGTTTGCACAATGACCTCAGTATTCAAGTATTGCCGAAAAACCACTTGCAACAGAATTGTTGGGCCACAAATTGTGGTCAGGGGTTTCCCGGGCTGATGCCTCCGACCGAAAAAATAATTCCGAAGCACCTGATGGTCCCGGAGGAACATGTACTTATGGTGCGAGGCCCAACTGCACAGCCCAGGGTATGGGCCCCCAGAATTGTTCGTGCATCCTGGCGTAACGTGGGCCGGGACCACCAATCATAATGTAGTATTCTCACTGATAATAATGGGGCTCCATTTGTACACGCTCCCAGTACGATCAATGAGAAAACCCCCAAAATACAGAAACACAATACATTAAAAACCACCTCACAAATTTAAAATTAATTGAAATTAAATTAAATTAAATGTTTTAGGAAATTATTAATTTTTTTGAAATTAAAAAAAATGTTTTAATAGCGTTAAAAATAAAATGACCTGAATGCACATGGTGAGGTCGGTGGGGAGTTCGAGGAGGTGGAGTGGGACGTCAGAAGGCCTATAAAGGCCCAGCCAGGGCAGATGCAGCAGGATGAGAAGGCAAAAAAGTAGAAAGAAATCGAAAGGCGACGTTACAGCCAAGGGGCTAAGTGATTGGCTGGTGATTGGGAAGTAGTTTTTCTTTTTCTTTATCAGTAAGTAACATTTAGCAATGTTGTTGCCAAATTAAGTTTATCTAAGGGTTAAGTCATGGCAGGAGAGCTCGGACACGTGTTATGCTCCTCCTGTACTATGTGGGAAGTCAGGGACGCTTCCGGTGTCCCTGATGACTAAGTTTGCAGGAAGTGTGTCTGACTGCAGCTCCTGACGGACCGCATTGTGGCACTGGAGCTGCGGGTGGATTCACTCTGGAGCATGCACGATGCTGAGAATGATGTGAATAGCATGTTTAGTGAGTTGGTCTTACCGCAGGTAAAAGGTATACAGCCAGATAGGGAATGGGTGACCAACAGGAAGAGCAGTGCAAGAAAGATAGTGCAGGGGTCCCCTGCGGTCATCGCCCTGCAAAACAGATACACCGCTTTGGGTACTGTTGAGGGGAATGACTCATCAGGGGAGGGCAGCAGCAGCCAAGTTCATGTCACCGTGGGTGGCTCTGCTGCACAGGAGGGCAGGAAAAAGAGTGGGAGAGCGATAGTGATAGAGGATTCAATTGTAAAGGGAATAGATAGGCGTTTCTGCGGCCGCAACCGAGACTCCAGGATGGTATGTTGCCTCCCTGGTGCAAGGGTCAAGGATGTCTCGGAGCTGCTACAGGACATTCTGAAAAGGGAGGGTGAACAGCCAGTTGTCGTGGTGCACATAGGTACCAACGATAAGTAAAATACGTGATGAGGTCCTACAAGACGAATTTAGGGAGCTAGGAGCTAAATTAAAAAGGAGGACCTCAAAAGTAGTAATCTCAGGATTGCTACCAGTGCCACGTGCCAGTCAGAGTAGGAATCGCAGAATAGCTCAGATGAATACGTGACTTCAGGAGTGGTGCAGAAGGGAGGGATTCAAATTCCTGGAACATTGGAACCGGTTCTGGGGAAGGTGGGACCAGTACAAACCGGACAGTCTGCACCTGGGCAGGACCGGAACCTATGTCCTATGAGAAGTGTTTGCTAAAGCCGTTGGGGAGGAGTTAAACTAATATGGCAGGGGGATGGGAACCTATACAGGGAGACAGAGGGAAGTAGAATGGGGGCAAAAGCAAAAGGGAGAAAGAAGAAAAGTAAAAGTGGAGGGCAGAGAAACCTAAGGCAAAAAGCAAAAAGGGCCACATTACAGCAAAATTCTAAAGGGGCAAAGTGTGTTAGAAAGACAAGCCTGAAGGCTCTGTGCCTCAATGCGAGGAGTATTATCGGAATAAGGTGGACGAATTAACTGGGCAGATAGCAATTAACGGGTATGATGTAATTGGCTTCACGGAGACATGGCTCCAGGGTGACCAAGGCTGGGAACTCAACATTTAGGAAGGATAGACAGAAAGAATAAGAAGGCGGGGTGGCATTGCTGGTTAAAGAGGAAATTAATGCAATAGTAAGGAAGGACATTAGCTTGGAGGATGTGGAATCGGTATGGGTGGAGTTACGGAATACCAAGGGGCAGAAAATGCTAGTGGGAGCTGTGTACAGACCACCAAACAGTAGTAGTGACGTTGGGGACAGCATCAAACAAGAAATTAGGGATGCATGCAATAAAGGTACAGCAGTTATCATGGGTGACTTTAATCTACATATTGATTGGGCTAACCAAACTGGTAGCAATGCGGTGGAGGAGGATTTCCTGGAGTGTATTCGGGATGGTTTTCTGGACCAATATGTCAAGGAACCAACCAGGGAGCTGGCCATCCTAGACTGGATGATGTGTAATGAGAAAGGAATAATTAGCAATCATGTTGTGCGAGACCCCTTGGGGAAGAGTGACCATAATATGGTAGAATTCTTTATTAGGATGGAGAATGACACAGTTAATTCAGAAACTAGGGCCCTGAACTTAAGGAAAGGTAACTTTAATGGTTTGAGGCATGAATTGGCTAGAATAGACTGGAAAATGATTCTTAAAGGGTTGACCGTGGATAGGCAATGGCAAATATTTAAAGATCACATGGATGAACTTCAGCAATTGTACATCCCTGTCTGGAGTAAAAATAAAATGGGGAAGGTGGCTCAACCGTGGCTAACAAGGGAAATTAAGGATAGTGTTAAATCCAAGGAAGAGGCATGTAAATTGGTCAGAAAAAGTAGCAAACCTGAGGACTGGGAGAAATTTAGAATTCAGCAGAGGAGGACAAAGGGTTTAATTAACAGGGGGAAGAGAGTGTACGAGAAGAAGCTTGCCGGGAACATAAAAACTGACTGCAAAAGCTTCTAAAGATATGTGAAGAGAAAAAGATTTGTGAAGGAAAACATAGGTCCCTTGCAGTCAGATTCAGGTGAATTTATAATGGGGAACAAAGAAATGGCGGACCAGTTGAACGAAGGAAGACACAAATAACCACCTGGAAGTACTAGGGGACCGAGGGCCTAGTGAGAAGGAGGAACTGAAGGATATCCTTTTAGGCGGGAAATTGTGTTAGGGAAAGTGATGGGATTGAAGGCCAATAAATCCCCAGGGTCTGATAGTCTGCATCCCAGAGTACTTAAGGAAGTGGCCCTAGAAATACTGGATGCATTGGTGATAATTTTCCAACAGTCTATCGACCCTGGATCAGTTCCTATGGACTGGAGGGCAACTAATGTAACACCACTTTTGAAAAAGGGAGGGAGAGAGAAAGCGGGTAATTATAGACTGGTTAGCCTGACATCAGTGGTGGGGAAAATGTTGGAATCAATTATTAAGGATGAAATAGCAGCGCATTTGGAAAGCAGTGACAGGATCGGTCCAAATCAGCATGGATTTATGAAGGGGAAATCCTGCTTGACAAATCTGCTGGAATTTTTTGAGTATGTAACTAGTAGAGTGGACAAGGGAGAACCAGTGGATGTGGTGTATTTGAACTTTCAAAAGGCTTTTGACAAGGTCCCACACAAGCGATTGGTGTGCAAAATCAAAGCACATGGTATTGGGGGTAATATACTGACATGGATAGAGAATTGATTGGCAGACAGGAAGCAGAGAGCCGGGATAAACGGGTCCTTGTCAGAATGGCAGGCAGTGACTAGTGGAGTGCCGCAGGGCTCGGTGCTGGGACCCAGCTCTTTACAATATACATTAACGATTTAGATGAAGGAATTGAGTGTAATATCTCCAGGCTTGCGGATGACACTAAACTGGGTGGCGGTGTGAGCTGTGAGGGGGACGCTAAGAGGCTGCAGGGTGACTTGGACAGGTTAGGTGAGTGGGCAAATGCATGGCAGATGCAGTATAATGTGGATAAATGTGAGGTTATCCACTTTGGGGGCAAAAACACGAAGACAGAATATTATCTGAATGGTGGCAGATTAGGAAAAGGGGAGGTGCAACGAGACCTGGGTGTCATGGTTCATCAGTCATTGAAAGTTGGCATACAGGTACAGCAGGCGGTGAAGAAGGCAAATGGTATGTTGGCCTTCATAGCTAGGGAATTTGAGTATAGGAGCAGGGAGGTCTTACTGTAGTTGTACAGGGCCTTGGTGAGGCCTCACCTGGAATATTGCGTTCAGTTTTGGTCTCCTAATCTGAGGAAGGACGTTCTTGCTATTGAGGGAATGCAGCGAAGGTTCACCAGACTGATTCCAGGGATGGCTGGACTGACATATGAGGAGAGACTGGATCAACTAGGCTTTTATACATTGGAGTTTAGAAGGATGAGAGGGGATCTCATAGAAACGTATAAGATTCTGACGGGACGGGACAGGTTAGATGCGGGTAGATTGTTCCCGATGTTGGGGAAGTCCAGAACCAGGGGACATAGTCTTAGGATAAAGGGTAGGCCATTTAGGACTGAGATGAGGAGAAACTTCTTCACTCAGAGAGTTGTTGACCTGTGGAATTCTCTAACACAGAGAGTTGTTGAGGCCAGTTCATTGGATATATTCAAGAGAGAGTTAGATATGGCCCTTACGGCTAAGGGGATCAAGGGGTATGGAGAGAAAGCAGGAAAGGGGTACTGAGGTGAATGATCAGCCATGATCTTATTGAATGGTGGTCCAGGCTCGAAGGGCCGAATGGCCTACTCCTGCACCTATTTTCTATGTTTCTATGTAATTTTACTATTTTGTAAAAACTCTTATGCTGGTTAAAGCAGGCCCTACTCTTGCTTTTACTAGGCCTAAGAGTTTTAAGGACATTCGCGAGCAGGAGTTGGGCAAATAGCCTGCGCAGGCCCATCTCCTGGGGCCGCATTGGAACTGGCGAAAGATCAGAAGTAGAGGATTTCAGCGCATGTGCTTGTCGCGCGTAAACCCGGAACTTGCGGGGCGTCTTTGGGCACGGTGCATCGTACGTGCCCAGAGAGACCGCAAGCTACGGCCCAGTAAAGAAACATTGATATCCGTGTACCTTTAATATGGTCTTCTCTCGTCTTTGAATTTAAGTCAGCTGCCACAGATAAATGAATCGGCTGGTATCCAAATGATGGGATGGGCTGGGGGTGAGGGGGGATATCACTTCACAATATCCCTTTAAGACTCCGATATCCTCACAGGGATCGTGCAATATATGCGATTAGAAGAGACAGATTTCGTACAAGAAGGCGGTTACACAAATCCAGAAATGTCTGTCCCTCTGCCAGAATGTGGGGACCACCCATCAGGGAAGCAACCATTTGACAAGTCCCTGCGAGCTGCCGCTGTCTGCCCGAGACCCTGCAGCAAAATGGTTCCTTCTGAATGTAGCAACAAGATTCTTCTCCAGATAGCACCAATTATCAACAACTAGATCCATCACCTTCAGTGGGAGGATTGATCGATGTGCCTGTACCTGTGCCCACCACTACTGAGGGTGCGCCAATTCATCCTGCACCTGTGCGGCGTGACGGGCTGACAGACCGATGTAATATGACAGAGTACAATTACACACCAGCATGGCGTAGTCACACACCGGGGTCCAGGTTCCACCATGCGTGGTGCACTGTACTGCCATTATGTATTGTTGCTCCAAATTTTGCCCTTTGACCTAGTCCAGGACCAGCAGTATTGCTTGAAGCCTGCATCAGCTGTGTTAATAGCAACACGTCCTGTGTCAATGTCCTTTCTATGTGTAATTCCTGTTCTACAAATGTCGGGTCAGTCACTATTGCTGGAGATACGTGTAGCGCATTGAGGATTTGCCAAGGGCAAAGTTTTGAAAGTTCCTTGGCAGAACAAATGGAGTCACATTTTTAAAGAAAAGAACCTACAGAATTGAGGAGCATTAACTGCATCAGCTTTCCCATAGGCCCACCTGACCACGTCTGACCCCAGTTACATCGCAAACTGAGCTCTCCCTGACAGAGGCAACGCCACTGGGCTTGTTTCCCAGGGCAAGGTCCTGGATGTAGCAGAGCATGGTAAGGGCATTCGACCTGTGGGTGTTGTTCATTTCTCAAAAGCCAGCCTCCCCAGGCAATTTTCCCTGTGGGACGATTGATGTTACTGTTTGTACATGATGAAGAATGAAGAGTTACAATAAACGTACCAGCTTCCTGTAGTACGAGGAGCTGCTACATTGATGCGTCACTCCCATACAGAAACACGGCAGGCATCCCTCTCTGCTC
This sequence comes from Pristiophorus japonicus, assembly GCF_044704955.1. Classification (NCBI taxonomy): domain Eukaryota; kingdom Metazoa; phylum Chordata; class Chondrichthyes; family Pristiophoridae; genus Pristiophorus; species Pristiophorus japonicus. Next base: position 62,775,025 of record NC_091994.1, on the reverse strand, counting down.
TCTGCACTCAGCTCAAAGTACCCGGCCTTGCAAGTGTCACAGCTCTGGCCTTCCACATTAGGCTGTAATCAAAATACACATCATATCAGCAGCCTAAACTTGCAGTAACGTAAGTGGCTCACATCATTCTGCAGTTGAACACTATAAAAACTGTAAATTGAAATTGGATCTAACCAGTGGCTCTCGGACATGTTTTGAGGTCCCTGACTAGGAGTGGCAGGACTTCAGGTTTCTGCACTTAGACCAGATTGTTCGTACGATCCACGCGCAGAAAGAGCGAACTGTCTCCAGTTTGCGGATAGTCCAGTTGGGATTGAATGCAATTTGCGGGGAGGAGTGGGTAGACCTGGAAATCCCAACAAACATATCCAAGGTACCTCAGGACTCCCATATCAGGACGATATTTTCATCAAGTGGCTCTTTATGGCACCGATTCTCATTGGAGAGGCTGGAAACAACCCGACCATTGACTATTCCTATCCTCATCGGGCAAGATTTTCTTCCGTTTCAACGCACCACTCAGCGTGCTCCAATGGGGATGTGATGGAGGAGCCCCACACAAGGCGTCTCCCAATAATAGTGTTTATACTGTCTGTGGTAATAGACAGTCTCAGACTCTCTGGATTGCAGAGAGGTGGCATGTTGGTAGGTAGCAGCATCAAAGATAGAAATTTCATTTTTAAAACCAAAAAATTCACTTTATTACAACCACCCCTCCATGGAAATTTTCTCTCCTCCCCCTTGCTCCTGAAGCTGTTGACTTCTGGCTGGAAGAAGGTCCCACGGACACAAGACACCCGCTGCTACCGTGCCCAAGTAGCCGTTATTCATGTATGAGCTGCGACAGAGGTTATTCCATACTGCAGGCATCACAGCCCAGTCTCATTTGGTGTAATGTCAGGGCCCTGATACTAGATACCACCAGATACTCCCGGCAGAGCGACCAGGGAGAATGCTGGCTGGTTTGTCCCTCCTAATCCAGAAACACCACCGGCAGCACCCAAACCGCTGCCCCGGAAACAGAGCCCCCTCCCAAATCTCAGCTCCCAATCTCACTGCCATGGAACATCTTCAGTCACAGCCTCCTGCCCCGCGGGGCATGCACTGGACATTGTTGGACTGACGATACCCAATGGAAATGTCTTCGCCATCCCTACCCGCGACATGTAAACAATCGGTAGAATGTCATTCTGTCACATGTAGTTTGGCCAGTCGCGTAAACTGGTTTAGAAAAGCCCCCAGACCCCAGTTCTCCGATGGCGGTAGCTACGGCTGGTCGACCATTACCTTGCATTGGCATCGCCCATTGGCATCGCACTGGTCTCCAGTGCTGCCTCTCCGGTCACACGTACAGCCAGCTGCAACACAGAAAACAATCAAAGCAATTATCCCGCTGTCAGTTATAAATCTCCAAACATCAAAAAGATTTTGAAAAAAGAAGGATTTTTTTAAATGAACAGAGGGCTTGGGACCCATCATGGTGGGTCTTCCCGTGGACGGGAGCTGCTCTTGCTGATGTAGCGTGTGGTGCCAGTGCTGGGCCAGTCTCACTACATTGGGCACAGTAAGCTCTGCCACCTTGGCTGGCAATCCCAGAGTTCCAGGAAGGTTTGGGACGGGTTGGCGCACTTCAAACCAAATGTGTGCATTGGCGAAGGTGCAGAGAAGGCAACGCGATCCATCACTCGATTAAAACGGAGGAACTATGAGGAAACGTTGCAGAAGCTTAACCTCTGCACTCTCGAGAAAAGGTCATAAGTCACTTCAAGCTAAGTCAGGCCAGCAGCGCAAGAGTAGTGGAAAATATATTTAAATAGACGTTAATAAAAAGGTTATTTTCTCAGAGTAATAAGCATTTGGAATAATGCACCAGGTAAGGTGTTGCACTCAAATACATTCGAAAGAAAGCTTAAGATGCAATTGGTCTCGAAGCTAATTAGGGTCTGGGTCGGAGGTCATAGGTTCAAGTCCCACTTCACATAAGCTAGGCTGACACCTCAGTGCAATACTGAGGGAGTGCTACACTGCTGGAGGTGCCGTTTTGCAGCTGAAACGTTAAACCGGTCTGTGCTCTCAGGTGGGCATAAAAGATCCCAAGGGATTATTCGAAAAAGAGCAAGAGAATTCTCTCTGGTGTCCTGGCCAATATTTATTCCATAACCAATATCACTGAAACAGATTATCTTGTCATTATCTAGTACCTGTTTGTGGGAGCTTGCTGTGCACAAATTGGTTGCCGCGTTTCCCTACATTACAACAGTGACTACACTTCAAAACGTACTTCATTGGCTGTAAAGCGCTTTGAGACATCCTGAGATTGTGAAAGGTGCTATATAAATACAAGTTGTGGTCTAAGCCGGTGTTTATACACCACACGATCCCTCTCCCACGTTAATAGCCCCTATCCCTCTATGCCCTTCTCCCTCAGGATACATCGAGACTCCTCCTAAACACATCCCTGCTCTCTGCTTCACCCACTCCCTGTGGCAGCGAGTCCCACATTCTCACCACTCTTGCAAAAGAAATTCTTTCGTTAATCAGTTGGTGGCCATCTTTGATTTCCCCCCTTTTTGCAGACTCCCCCACAAGTGGAAACAACTTCTCTACATCCACTCTATCAAATCCCTTCATCATTTTAAAGACCTCCATCAAGTTTCCTCTTCGTCTTCTCTGTTGCAGAGAAAAGAGTCCCCAGCTTGCTCAATCTTTCCCGATAGTTGCATCCTCTCGATTCTGGTATTCAGCCCCTCAAGCTAGTCAATGAGATCATGGCTGATCTGTACCTCAACTTCATTTACCCGCCTTAGCTCCATATCCTTCAATACCCTTACTCAACAAAAATGGTAGCATCTTTGTAAATCTTTTATCCACTTTCTCCAGGGTCTCCAGATCCCTTTTGTAGTATGGAGACCAGACTGCACACAGTGCTCCGTGTGGTCTAACCAAGGTTCGAAATACACTTAACAATGCCTCCCTGCTTCTGTAATCTAGTCCTCTACAAATGAACCCCAGGAATTTTCACTCTTTATGACCTCATCAACTTGTGTTGCTACCTTTAGTGATTTACGTACCTGTATTCCCAGATCTCTGCTCCACTACCACATTTAGTTCCTTACCTTCCAAGGAATAAATGGCCTCCTTATTCCTCCTACCTAAACAAACTCCCTAACACTTTGCCATGAGGAATTTAACTTGCCACTGATCGGCCCACTCAGTTTATGTCTTCCTGTATTTTGGTGTAATTCCCCACATTAGCTAGGCCCCCAATTTGTTATCAAATTTCAACATCAAAACCTCCAATTCTCAAGCCCAGGTCATTCATGTATCCGGTGAATAACAGGGTCCCAGCATGGGACACCACCTCCCATCTTCTAGCAGCCCAAGAAACTTGCCATAACTCCTCCCCTCTGCTCTGGTTTGTACCTCACCCACATGCTCTGAGCTTTGTCATGTCTCTTACGTGGCACCTTATCGAAGGCCTTCTGAAAGACCATGCATACCACATCCATTACATTACCCTTGTCTACTCTTTCTGTTACTTCTTCAAAGAATTCAACAAGGTTAGTTAAACATGACCTCCCTTTTGTGAATCCATGTTACCTATTGTTATTACATTCTCCGTCTCCAGGTCTTCTGTTATCTGATCTTTTAGCAAAGTTTCTACTATCTTTCCTAGCGCTGATGTTAAACTATGGTCTATAGTTCCTTGGACTAGTTCCATCTCCCTTTGTGAGAATCAGAATTACATGAGGTGTCCGCTCGTCACAGAATCACACAGCACAGGAGGCCATTCGGCCCATCCAGCCTGTGCCGGTCTTTGGTACAGCTAATCCCCATCCCCTGCTCTTTCCACGTCTTTCGGATGAGATGTTAAACCAAGGATCTCTTAGGTGGATGTACAAGATCCCATGGCACTATTTCAAAGAGCAGTTATCCCCGGTGTCCTGGACAATATTTATACCTCAATCAACATAACAAAAACAGATTATCTGGTCATTACCACATTGCTGTTTGTGGGAGCTTGCTGTGTGCAAATTGGCTGCTGCCTTTCCTACATTACATCAGTGACTACACTTCAAAAGTACTTCATTGTCTGTAAAACGCTTTGGGAGGTTATGGAAGGCGCTATATAAATGCAACTCTTTCTTAAGTCTTTCTTTCATAGCCCTGTCACTTTTTTCCCTTCAAGTCTCTCTTGAATAGTCCTGTGTAACTATTCGTTTTTCTACTGAATGTTTATACCTGGATACCAGTGCCTCTGCTCTCTCCTCCCGAGCCCCTTGGAGTATTCAATGGACGCCACTATATGGACCTGCCGTGCGGTCCGCAACTTTCAGTTCACCAGCTGCGAGAGAAGGTGGAATTAAGAGTAGTAATGATCAGCATTAGGTTTGAGACTTACTCGTGCAACGCTGTCCATATATGGGATTCCCCGAGTATCCGGGAGCACACCTGTAACAAGTATTGCAAAGAGATTAGAAATGGTTCTTCAAACAGGACACAAACGTGTTGACATATGAACGGTTTTTGAGCCCACTGATAAGGGTCAGTTTATATTGGGATTTAATTGCGATTGGTTGTCAGCCGGGTGACCATCCCCCTGCCCTCAGGGTGACCATCCCCCTGCCCTCAGGGTGACCATCCCCCTGCCCCCAGGGTGACCATCCCCCTGCCCCCAGGGTGACCATCCCCCTGCCCCCAGGGTGACCATCCCCCTGCCCCCAGGGTGACCATCCCCTGCCCCCAGGGTGACCATCCCCCTACCCTCAGTCTGACCATCCCCCTGCCCCCAGGGTGACCATCCCCCTGCCCTCAGTCTGACCATCCCTTACCCCCAGGGTGACCATCCCCCTGCCCTCAGTCTGACCATCCCCCTGCCCTCAGTCTGACCATCCCCCTGCCCCCAGGGTGACCATCCCCCTGCCCCCAGGGTGACCATCCCCCTGCCCCCAGGGTGACCATCCCCCTGCCCTCAGTCTGACCATCCCCCTGCCCTCAGTCTGACCATCCCCCTGCCCTTAGTCTGACCATCCCCCTGCCCCCAGGGTGACCATCCCCCTGCCCTCAGTCTGACCATCCCCCTGCCCTCAGTCTGACCATCCCCCTGCCCTCAGTCTGACCATCCCCCTGCCCCCAGGGTGACCATCCCCTGTCCCCAGGGTGACCATCCCCCTACCCTCAGTCTGACCATCCCCCTGCCCCCAGGGTGACCATCCCCCTACCCTCAGTCTGACCATCCCCTGCCCCCAGGGTGACCATCCCCCTGCCCCCAGGGTGACCATCCCCCTGCCCCCAGGGTGATCATCCCCCTGCCCCCAGGGTGACCATCCCCCAGCCCTCCGGAGGAGCAGCAAACAGAAGTGGATCAAGGCGTGAGCCAGCGTCCATTTGCCAGGAAACGATTATGGATCAATGGAGAGGCAGCAGTAGCTGGAGGAGGACCCATCTTCTGGCAAATCTTTACACAGCTGTTTCCAAAGAAGTGGCACCAATTTGCGTTCCCGGAATTAGAAACAGTGACTGGGACACAAACTGCCCTTGAATGTGCCTCCCTCTTACCCGAAGCCCTCCTGATGAAAATGGTCTTTAGGAGATTCACCAACACTATTGGTTTCTCGGTCTACCTGTGCTTCCTAAAAATTACTTCCTAGACAGGCCAGCGTGGGATTTGAATGTACTGTAGCAAGTCCAGGTGTAAAAGCAAGGCATCTAGCAAGTTATAGAGAGCAACCATTGCACATGCAGACCTGTGACTATGAAGCTTCAGTTACATGGAGACTGGAGAAGCTGGGATTGTTCTCCTTGGAGCAGAGGAGGTTAGGGGGAGATTTGATAGAGGTGTTCAGAATCATGAGGGGTGTTGGGGACTGAGATGGGGGGGGATTATTTTTATGCAACGAGTTGTGATGATCTGGAACGCATGGCCTGAAAGGGGGCTTGGAGCAGGTTCAATCAGAACATTCAAAAGTGAACTGGCTTTATACTCAGAGGAAATATGTAAAAGGGCTGTGGGGAAAGAGTGGGGGAGTGGGAATAATTGAGTGGGACTCTTTCAAAGAGCCGACACAGGCACAATGGGCCACATGGTGCTGTGCTGCGGGTGCATGTACCACAATATAAATGTGCTTTAGCAGGGAGATTCGGTCCTTGTTGACATTGTAAGGGCCGACAGGCTGACCTTTGGTTGCGACTACTTCTGTAGCCCTCTCGTCCATTCATTGTTCAACGGCAGGATTTACATTTGTGACTATACGTTGATGTGTTTTGGGTACTCTCTCAATGGCAAAAGCCACAGCTCCCAAGTCGTTGTGACAGACCATAACCTGCAACTTACTTTAGCTGGTTCCTGGCAGACAGCAAGTCAGTGGGAGAATGCCAACACTTCAGCACAAACCCAATGACAACTATCGACTCTGCCAGTAAAATACTGGGCAGCTTTAAATGTTTAACAGTATTCCTCGTTATTGGTTTAACACACTGACAAACGGACAGAAAACGGTCAATGTAATCGGACAAAGACATTACGTGTAAACAACTGATGAACAAACACAGACAGAGAGTGGAGGGCTGCACCAGCGAACCTGCACCCACACCGACTAAAGCAACAGTGACAGAGGCAGAGAAACCAGGGCAGCAAATCACATGGCTGCTTATTATGAGAAGCAAAAAACACAGGGGCGGAGCAAATTAAATAGCAGGTCGGAATTTCTGCCGATCGCAGGACACCAAGGCCAGCAGAGATCGAGAAAGGCAGGCAGGTAAGATTACTGTTCTGACCAGAAACCCTCGTTAAAGTTCTTCTCCTTCAAATTTTTATTGTATGCCATTTTTAATGTCACCCAAATATGCTCAAAAACAATCCACGTGAAAATGCTCAGTTGGAGATTCCTATACCACTGCCGTGTCAATGGGAGGCTCCTCCAAACGCCAGGGCAGGTCACGGAGACCTGGATCTCCCCCCGTGATTACATGGGATTCGCTGCAAGACTGCCCTGCTCTCAATAACACCCGACACATTCAGCTTTATTCTGCAACACTTGAAGACCAACATGAACCACCTTTTCACTAAAACACTTTACTCAAGAACATCTCTTCACACCTCGAGCAGTGACTCCCCTGCCGTCGTTGCACTGTGACATTCACATCAGAACCAAGCCAGAATGTTTTATTCCGAGTTGACATTTTACCATGGGACAATTAAGCTCAGCAACTTCTCATCAATGGCCACAGAGGAACCTAACCCCTGGTAGAAATCCAGATGTTTATGAAGTGTTAAAGACTCAAACGAAAGAGTGCTACATTGCACATCTGGGATGGTCCTCGCTCCAAGGCCAGGGCAACATATGGATCGGCTTCTGGGACAGTCCGTTGTGAGGTACGAGAGGCCTGTAGTAGCACAGCATTTTGTTGTTTTATTAAGCCCTCTCGTTTTAACCTCTTCTATAAAATATCTGAATTTTCTCTGCAGTTTCACATCTACAGTGCCTTCCTTGGTGCTTACTTCAAAAAAAACTTGATAGCGTTCTTGTGAAGCACCTTGGGACTCGCCTGCGTTAAAGGCTTGATACAAGTTCAAGTTGTTGTTGTTTCTTGAATAGTTTTATTTGAAGATGTCTGCTTTTTGCTCAATATTTTATAAGTAACCTCAACCATGGGCTGGTGGTGATGGATGGAGCGGAAGGTGAATGGGCACCCTGCAGTGCCCCTCACTATCAGGGTGCTGAGTGGGTGAATGGGCACCCAGCAGTGCCCCTCACTATCAGGGTGCTGAGTGGGTGAATGGGCACCCAGCAGTGCCCCTCACTATCAGGGTGCTGAGTGGGTGAATGGGCACCCAGCAGTGCCCCTCACTATCAGGGTGCTGAGTGGGTGAATGGGCACCCAGCAGTGCCCCTCACTATCAGGGTGCTGAGTGGGTGAATGAGCACCCTGCCGTGCCCCTCACTATCAGGGTGCTGAGTGGGTGAATGGGCACCCAGCAGTGCCCCTCACTATCAGGGTGCTGAGTGGGTGAATGGGCACCCTGCCGTGCCCCTCACTATCAGGGTGCTGAGTGGGTGAATGGGCACCCTGCCGTGCCCCTCACTATCAGGGTGCTGAGTGGGTGAATGGGCACCCAGCAGTGCCCCTCACTATCAGGGTGCTGAGTGGGTGAATGGGCACCCTGCCGTGCCCCTCACTATCAGGGTGCTGAGTGGGTGAATGGGCACCCAGCAGTGCCCCTCGACGGCAGGGTGCTGAGCGGGATGAATGGGCACCCTGCAGTGCCCCTCACCATCAGGGTGCTGAGTGGGTGAATGGGCACCCTGCAGTGCCCCTCACTATCACGGTACTGAGCAGCAGCACCACAATGCAGGGTGGCCCACACACGGTGGGCTGCTGATAAACGAGTCGGGGAAAAGTACTGACAATTCACAAACTGGCCGTTTTTAAGCATTGCAGGAAACCATGTGGTTTTAAACTGGAAGCTGAATTTTTTTTAAATCAGTCTCTATCACATCAAAGCCACCAACTGGCTTTAATATGTCCTGTAGTGACACAAAGTGAGGTTTTTTTGCAGTTGAAAACATCCAAGGGTTGTGTATAAGTTGTGCCACAGTCAGCAGCATAATGGAGTAAATGCTCCTCAATCATGGGACACGCGAGTATTAGCCGGCGCTCCATGGACATCACTCTCGCCTGTGAGTCAACAGGTCCCACTCCGAGACTTCACATAAGCTGCCAGGATTGTCAGAGGTGGCATCTTTTGACGAGATGTTGAACCGAGATCCTGTTCAGGTGGACGTAAAAGCATTCTTTGACGAGGAGCGGGGTAGTTTATCAAGTGTCAATATTTATCTCTCAACCAACATCACTAAAATTGATCAACAAGTCATTTATCTCGCTGGGTCTGTGTCCAGGTACTAATTATGACCAACCAGTCATGCAATAATAGTTGCCCACATAAGAGTGACTGTATCTCAGAAGTAATTCATTGGCTATGACGCCCTTTGGGTGTCCTGAGGGATGTGATAGTCACCATTAAACTGAAAGTTTTTCCTATGATTTCATCCGCTGGGAATTATCCAGACAGCCTCAAAGCAGACACTGGGCTCCTAAAACAAGCAGAGCAAGTGTGCAAGACCATGAAACACGATGAACACCAAAGCTTGCAGCAGATTGTGTGGACCACATCACTCATAAAACCACAGTAATCCTGTGTGAACCATGCTAACCCACCTCAGCACACGGCTACGGTGTAAACATCCCCAGACCCCTTGCTGCATTCTATTTGAGTGGACTGGAAGAATCCTAGTGAAGCACTGCTAGCGTCTACATGACACCACCGACCCCTGGGTGCAGGAGATACCCCACGGCACGACTTGTACCAATACTTGCTTTCTTAATGCCCATTCTCTCAGCGAACCGGGAATAATTTACACGTGGAAGTATACTGAAAGAAAACTAGTCCAATATGGGCAGAATGCAGCAAATACTGGTCACGGTCCAGGACGTAAGAATCAAAACAAGGGAGACAAAACAAAGATACGCTACAGAAAAAGTCAGTCATTACTAAGGAATGTGCCTTTCTCTCAGCATTTGAACGACCATGCCTGCGCTTATTGTCTATATATGAATGCACACACACACACAGACACTGAAAGCATTGTTCACATATAAAGCCACCTGCACCCAAAGGTAATGGGAATAGCTTGAAGCCCAACTAACCCAGCACAGCACCTCTTCCCAAAGGATTGTGGAAACAATACTCCAAGCACAGCCACTGCCCTGTGTAGCACAGGAATCTTACCTTGGAGGTTTGTGGCCCACCATCGCATGGCCAACCAGAACAATTCTTGCACCAAACCAAAGGCCTGAACCTATAAACACTTCACTACATCAATTGTGTTAAACACCCAAAACAGTCGGGCCTTAAAATGAGGTGAAACATTAGAAGCACTTATGCTACACTTATCAAAATAATAATACTTAAAGTATTTATTCGCATCGCCGCTGGTAGGATCGGTGATTATTCAAGGACACACGTTGTTAACTCAGTACTGAGTCACCTCTTGCTGACGATCAGATTCCAGCAATTGATGGATTGTCATCGCCTACAGCTCCCAACTTACCACACAGAGAAAATAGTGAAGAGAGAATAGCGAGAATGTCCAAGCATACTGTACCGCGCACCGTAAAGCGTCAACTGACAGCTGAGATTGTTTGATCAAGAGGTGCTCACAGGACCACTGCTCCCCTGTAGTTACAGGAGAAAATCATTATGAACACAGATGCATTTTGAGGCAATGTTGATGGACATGAACATCGCAGGTTTAGACACTGGGCCCGGACCTTCCTGAGAATGTGCATCCAAAGAATTGCCTGTTTGAGGCTCCCACCACGGGACCGGGCTTCACATGGCCCAATACAATCTGGGTCAAAGCTGAGAGTCCCAGGTAGTGCCTGACCTGTCAGTCCCCAGTGCTGTACATGGGGACGGGTAATCAGGCTGGGCAGATTCTGCTATTTATGGCGATGGAGGAGCGAGACTATTTGTCTAGCATCTCACGGATACTGCTGTTTAAAGAAGCGTCCAGAGATCCAGGGCTGTGGTGGGGGCAGGAAGAGAGTTTTGGATTACTCCAGCAACAAGCCAGTAAGTCGCCGGACTGAGTGACCTCTTTCTGTGCTGTAATTTGCTATGGTTCAGGTTAACGGCTGTTTATATGTATATTGTGCGACACAGAAATCATCTTGCTTTAACATTACACACTGCCAAGCCCTAACCTTCAAACTTGGCCTTGCATCTTTCCTTTCGATTTAACAACACTTAAATATACCGAGATGCGGGTCTGAATCGCAGATGATCAACAGTGGGCTGTTTGATTAGCTTCCAAAGATAATTTTATTTGCATTCTCAGGAATAATCCCGATATCTATCTAAGTTGCGGTTGCATTATAAGGCAGCAGACACACAACTGTGTAGTTTGCTTTGTAAAGAAATCAAGATGTAGTACTTCACCTGTTCAATGTCTTCACACCCAATCATCGCACCCTGTAACTTTATATAACAGAATGTCTCTCAATCGTGTGGAAGGATACAGATATCGAAGAGTAGAATATTCACCGTAACCCAATGCGATGCTGGCTCCAGCTACAGGAGCCCAGTAATGTGACAGCACATTGTGCTTATTTAACAAAACAGCTCCCAGCACACCTGCAAATTGGTCAGAACTGACCATCAGCCTTTTCCGTTAAAGTTGTAGCCTACTTTGACGCATCACATTTCAAAAAATAAACGCTACCTCAGTATGGCACTTGATAACTAGAAATGTCACCCGTGCTCCCTTGGTGCTGTCAGCGTTGTTTGGACAGCCTGACTGAATGATTCATGGCCGACTTCCTCATCCCAGAATAGGGAACAATTCTCTCACTGTTGTATTGAAATTATTACAAATAAAAAAAACAAATTTGATCTCTTTCTCGTGAGAAAGCTTGAGTGATTTGAGACAGGACATGTGGGAAGTGGGGGGAACAAATGACTCTGGTCCTCTGGGTTGCCAATGCTCTCCACCACCACAGGGCTTTTCTCACCTCCTGTCTCGGTATGTTGGAGACTCACGGATAGAGATTGATTGCTGTGATAGGTCAACAAGTCCATTATCGTTGGATCCTACAACTACCAGGCTGGGAGAAGGTGAACTGGAGGGACCTTGGTCTTTTCTTGTCCAGCAATTCCTATATTCCCCATATAACAAAAAGTTGCAAGATATTGAGAAGGAGCAGCCAAAGTGGGACACATGGACCTCAAACTTTGGCCATCTAGATCATCAACCCGAGGTAGCTCAGCTTTATTTGCTAGTTTGCCCTGTTTCAATGATGTGGGTCTGGATGTTTGTTAAGGGCTTTTTACAGCACTGTTGATCAATGATGCCTCAATCCGAAATCGGGATAAGACATATACAAATTAAGGGACATGGATTTAAACAGGGCGTGTGGCCCACAAGGCTCCGTGATGTGCATCCCACAGATACAAGAGATTTGAACCCTCCTGATACAGCCAGTAATTTCGCTAAGCTCCGTTCTCTGTGTGGTACAGGGGTCAGAGACAGGAGTCTTACACAATCCATCCTCCAGCCTAATGAAGCCCAGTGCTGGAAGTGTTGGTACCTAGGAACAAGGTGCATAAAGATAGCACAGCTCGCAACACACGGAAATTGTAGAGTGAAACCATGTCCATATTGCAATGATGGTGTTTCGTTGTAAAGAAATCACAGAAGAGTGAAACAATGCTGACCACAGCAGGTTGTGACAATGGCGATTGATACCATTATGAATCTTTATTATCATAAAAGGAAAAACACACAATTTTTTTTTATTAAGACTACACTTTAAAAAAAATGTCAATGTAAACGCAATATAGAAATATTACTTAAATAGAAGTTACCAGCTCAATGTGATTTAAAAATACAACTGCTTCCTCTTTAAGCTTTGTAATAATTGTCCAGAAGGTACAATACCTGAAAACAAACCACAACATGTAGCACCAAAAACACACCAGAGGCGAGTTATTCTCTGTCCGCTAACAGGCAGGAGTGGTTATTCATGCTGCTCATCCAGCTTTCTAGGGAAATGGCATTGCCCAGTAATGTTCACAATCGCACATAATCGCCATGGCGATTTTAACTTGCTGACAGTGAACATAACCAGAGCCAAACAACTGCCAGAACAATTTTTATTGGTGTCTGCATCAGATGATTTATCCTAATATTTCAAGTTAGTTGCCTATTTGCAACTTATTTTGACTCTATCCTTCAACTGGTCCCGAGAGAGATATCACTGCTCCCCGCACCAATGGGTCAACGTTCCATCTTGTTGCTCTGGTTTACCAGTGTGTGCACCGTGGCATTAACTCCCAGCGAGGCCTGCGGAAAGGGTTCCGCTCTCCAAGGAAGTGCACATGATTGATTCCCTTTTGCCAGTTTGCTTTGCCTTTGCTATCACTTTTAATACCCTACTTGGAATGGGGTCTCTGTGTTTGAGGCGATGGGGAGCTGAATACTTAACAGCAGTGACCATTGTACTTCCTGCTTGGTCACAAAATAGCACACGATTGAAATTTGTGACCGATTTATTTAACTTTGTATAATTCATTGGTAAAACTGTGGTCAGATGCTCTTCCCAGCTTTCTGCAAATAAAAGGCCTCATCTTAAAAGAAACATCTTAATCAAAGACAAAATAGGAATGAGAGAAATCATAAATGACATTAAAAGAGCTCCAGGCCAGATAACGAATCAAGAGGCAAGGAGCGAGAGGGGGACAGAGAGGGTGGGGGAGAAGAGAGGAGAGGAGAGGGAGGGGGGGAAAAGGAGGGGGGGAAAAGGAGGGAGGAAGAGGAAGGGGGATGGGGGAGAGGGAGGGGGGAGTGGCGGGAGGAGGGGGAATGGAGGGGGAGGAGTGGAGGTGGAGGGGGAATGGAGGGGGAGGAGTGGAGGTGGAGGGGGAATGGAGGGGGAGGAGTGGAGGTGGAGGGGGAATGGAGGGGGAGGAGTGGAGGTGGAGGTGGCGGGAGGGGGAGGAGTGGAGGTGGAGGTGGCGGGAGGAGGGGGAGTGGGAGTGGAGGGGGGAGGAGGAGTGGAGGGGGGGAGGAGGAGTGGAGGGGGGGAGGAGGAGTGGAGGGGGGGAGGAGGAGTGGAGGGGGGGAGGAGGAGTGGAGGGGGGGAGGAGGAGTGGAGGGGGGGAGGAGGAGTGGAGGGGGAGGAGTGAGGGGGGGAGGAGGAGTGGAGGGGGGGAGGAGGAGTGGAGGGGGGAGGTGGAGTGGAGGGGGGAGGTGGAGTGGGAGGTGGAGGGGGAGGTGGAGGTGGAGGGGGGGAGGAGGAGTGGAGGGGGGGAGGAGGAGTGGAGGGGGGGAGGAGGAGTGGAGGGGGAGTGGGAAGGGGTGAGGGGGAGTGGAGGGGGAGGGGGAGTGGAGGGGGAATGGAGGTGGGAGTGGAGGGGGGAGGGGGAGTTGGAGGAGTGGAGGGGGAGGTGGAGGAGTGGAGGGGGGAGGTGGAGGTGGAGGGGGGAGGTGGAGTGGAGGTGGAGGGGGGAGGTGGAGTGGAGGTGGAGGGGGGAGGTGGAGTGGAGGTGGAGGGGGGAGGTGGAGTGGAGGGGGAGGGGGGAGGTGTGGAGGGGGAGGGGGGAGGTGTGGAGGGGGAGGGGGGGTGTGGAGGGGGAGGGGGGAGGTGTGGAGGGGAAGGGGGGAGGTGTGGAGGGGGAGGGGGGAGGTGTGGAGGGGGAGGGGGGAGGTGGAGTGGAGGGGGAGGGGGGAGGTGGAGTGGAGGGGGAGGGGGGAGGTGGAGTGGAGGGGGAGGGGGGAGGTGTGGAGGGGGAGGGGGGAGGTGTGGAGGGGGAGGGGGGTGGTGTGGAGGGGGAGGGGGGTGGTGTGGAGGGGGAGGGGGGGTGTGGAGGGGGAGGGGGGGAGGTGTGGAGGGGGAGGGGGGGAGGTGTGGAGGGGGAGGGGGGGAGGTGTGGAGGGGGAGGGGGGAGGTGTGGAGGGGGAGGGGGGAGGTGTGGAGGGGGAGGGGGGTGGTGTGGAGGGGAGGGGGGAGGAGTGGAGGGGCGAGGGGGAGTGGAGGGGCGAGGGGGAGTGGAGGGGCGAGGGGGAGTGGAGGGGCGAGGGGGAGTGGAGGGGCGGAGGGGCGGAGGGGGAGTGGAGGGGCGAGGGGGAGCGGAGGGGAGGGGGAGGGGGAGGGGGAAAGAACTCCTTACATTGAGGTTGCAGTACATTCAAACAAGAAATTGACTATGTACCAGATGATGTGGAAGATTGGCCGAGTATGTCCTATCCAGCAAAAGCAGAATAAGTCGAGGCCGTCCAATAACCTCCTCCTATCAATCAGTTAAGTGATGGAAAGATTAATCAATAGTGTCATCAAACAACATCTTCTGACGGATAACCTGCTCACCAACACTCCGTTCCAGTTCCACTCGATCCACTCGATAACAGTCCTCATCGTATTCTGGATCCAGACATGGCCACAAGGGCTGAATGCCAGGATAGAGGTGCTTCCACCTCTAACTGCCTTGATTGTGTGTGGCAAGAAGAAGCCTTAGAAACAAATGGACAATGGAGGTTGAAGGGAAACCCCTTCAGTGGCTGCAGTCTTACCCGACACACGGGAGGTGGTGGGGGTGCTGGGGGTCGAACATCATTGCAGGCAGTCCTCGGGGAAACCTGCTCAGCCGCCTCATCAATGACCTTCCCTCCATTAGAAGGTCTGTTACTGACAATTGCAGTGTTCACCTGCATTCACAACTTCTTCAATAGCGAAGCAGCCCATTCAAGCAGGGCCTGGGATAAGATCAATGCATGGACTGGTAACATTCATGTCACATAGTAACAAGTAATGATCATCCTAAACAAGAGACAGTTCAGCTCTCACTACTTTCTGACCTTCAGTGCCACCACCGTTGGCAATTGCCCCACCAACATCTTGGGGATGACCAGGACTCAGAGTTCAGCTGATTCCACTCCGGAGCTACACGAGCGCGGTGCAGAGGCTAACTAATCTGAACAAAGTGGCTCATTTCTGGTCTCCCGAAAGCCTTTCCACCAGCCGCAAGGCTCAGGCCAGGAGTGTGATGGAATACTCACCACTTGCCAAGATGAGTGCAACTCCAACAACACTCGGGAAGCTCGACACCATGCAGGACAGAGAAGTTTGCATGATGGCTGACTGTTTGACTCAGCATCCATAACTGGTGCACCATGACACAATGCGCAGGATTGACAGGATGCACTGTTGCGATAAGTGCTGTGCATTTCGGCTCCTAAGTGGCCAACATACAAAGATGATAATTTATTTCAGTGGAGGAAATGTGAGGGGGGGGAAATTCTTGCATTTCCTCACACAAATGAAATTCAAAAGTGATGTCACTTGGCAATTGCCCGAATTAAATTTTGATCAACAAACAAATGGTGGCACTCCCAGCAAATCATGGCGCTCACTGCATGCTGAAGTAAGTACAAGATCATCAAAAATTTTAAATGGAATGAACCGAAGATCAGGCAAAATGATATGGTCAAAACAGTATATTAATTTGTTTGACAGGTGCTAGTTACTGACAAATGTCTTAACATAACTTCCCCGAGGCTGGAAAACCCTGGAAAACCTGCACAGCCGGTTAAATCAGAGGCTGCCAGCCTTATTCAAATATTTCAATTGCCAACCTGCCTCCTGGGAGCGGATTGGCTGCCCTCCCCTTGTCCCGCCTCCATACCACACAAAGTGGGCAGGTTGGAGACGGATTGGGGATCGGGGTTCTCATTTTTTTAATTTTTAACATCTGACCCAACCCACCTGCTTGTGTGCTTAAATTCAGCCCAGTGTAAGCACCCTAGAAGAGAAAGCTAGTTAGTTAAGCTCACTCTCTCTGGAGCCAGGCCAGTAGATGAAGGCGCTCATACAAGCAAAGTAAAAGAGGAAATAGCAGAGGCCTTGACCATCATTTTCCAGTCCTCTTTGAATTCAGGCATGATGACGGAGGTCTGGAGAACTGCTAATGCAGTATCCTTGTTTAAGACTGTCAGCCTAACCTCAGTGGTGGGAAGATTATTGGAAAAAATCCTGAAGGACAAGATAAATCTACATTTAGAAAGGTAAGGATTAATTAGGGACAGTCAGCGTGGGAAGATTGTGTTTGACTAACCTGATTGAATTTTTTGAGGAGGTAACCAGGAGGGTCGATGAGGGTAGTGCGTACAATGTAGTATATATAGACTTTAGCAAGGCTTTTGATAAGGTCCCGCACGGTAGACTGGTCACGAAGGTTAAAGTTGGATCCAAAATTGGCTTAGAGGTTGGAAGCAAAGGGTAATGGTTGATGGATGTTTGTGTGACTGGAAGGATGTTTCCAGTGGGGTTCCGCAGGGCTTAGTACTGGGTCCCTTGCTTTTTGTGGTATATATCAATGATCTAGATTTGAATATAGGGAGTATGATTAAAAAGTTTGCAGATGACACTAAAATTGGCTGTGTGGTTGATAATGAAGAGGAAAGTCATGGGCTGCAGGAGGCTATCCATCTACTGGTCAGGTGGGCAGAGCAGTGGCAAATGGAATTTAATTCAGAGAAGCGTGAGGTAATGCACATGGGGAGGGCTAATAAGGAAAGGATATACACATTAAATGGTCGGCCACTTAGAAGTGCAGAAGAACAAAGGGACCTTGGAGTGCTTGTCCACAGATCCCTGAAAGTAGCAGGCCAGGTGGATAAGGCATACGGAATGCTTGCCTTTATTAGCCGAGGCATAGAATACAAGAGCAGGGAGGTTATGCTTAAATTGTACAATACAGCTGGAATACTGCGTGCAGTTCTGGTCACCGTATTACAGGAAGGACGTGATTACACTAGAGAGGATGCAGAGGCGATTTACAAGGATGCTGCCTGGAATGGAGAACCTTAGTTATGAGGACAGATTGGATAGGCTGGGTTTGTTCTCATTGGAACAGAGGAGGCTGAGGGGAGACCTCATTGAGGTGTATAAAATTTTGAGGGGCCTGGATATAGTGGATAGCAAGGATCTATTTCCCTTGGTGGAGGGGTCCATTACGAGGGGGCATAGGTTTAAGGTGGTTGGTGGAAGATTTAGGAGGGATTTGAGGGGAAGCTTCTTCACGCAGAGGGTTGTGGGGGTCTGGAACTCACTGCCTGGAAAGGTGGTAGATGCAGAAACCCTCACCACATTTAAAAGATGCTTGGATGGGCACTTGAAGTGCTGTAACCTGCAGGGTTACGGACCTAGAGCTGGTAAGTGGGATTAGGCTGGATAACCTCTTGTTGGCTGGTGCAGATACGATGGTAAGTACTTCAGGGAATCTAATACGGCCAGAGTGATCTCCGGGACTAGTTTCGATCGCCTGGATGGGTCAGAGAGGAATTTTCCCAGATTTTTTCCCCCAATTGGCCTGGGTTTTTATCTGTTTTTTTGCCTCTCCCAGGAGATCGCGTGGCTCCGGTTGAGGTGGAGTGTAAAATGTTACGATTCATGGGATGTTGCAGTTGTGTGGGGCGGACTGGTTGGGCCGGGTGCTCTTTACCTTTCCGTCATTGTTCATAGTTTTATATGTAACCTTCAGGGCTGCTGATCAAGGGCTGTGCGGCTCTGTGTCGGCCGGGGCAGTCACGATGGGCCGAAATGGCCTCCTTCTGCACTAAATTTCTATGTTTCTATGATCTATGCCCGGAGCCCCTATCTCAAAGTGTGCGCGAGAATGGGACCATCGATAAAGGCTAGAAATGCGAAGAATGAGTAAAATCCAATGGCCAATGCAGTGCAATTCCTCTGGTCAATAATTAGTGAAGAAGTGAGCCATATTTGCATAGGAGGTGGAATAAATGAAACAGTCTGGCCCGGATGTTCCAGCGCCTGACATGCGTTATGGCAAGACTTGCATTTTGTTTTGCCGCAGTGTAAGTGAGCACATGGTCCAAAGAACAGGATGAAAACGGTTTCGAAAGTTGGCTGAAACTGGCCCTTTGGAAATGTAAATGTTGCTCCCCCACTTCCCCTTCCCACGAAGCTCTGCGCCAGGCATGCACAGGTGACCATTGCTCCAACACAAATGATTGGGCCTATGCTGTACGACATATTTCACTGATTTATATTGTAACAGACCTGCCCACATACAGGCAGGTTCATTAGGCAGCCACTCGATGGGCAGGGAAGGGCTAGTGACCCACCATGAGGTAATGCAGGAGAACATGGCTGTACCCAGAAGTGAATGGATGGTAGTGCCAATGCAGGGCAGATATTGCTGGAGCTGGGTTTTCCTTATTTTACAAGAAAGCCCAGTCTTCCTAATATTCCGTGGTTCTATTGAGCGGCTGCTTCGAGAGAGATCTGAGGGGTCATCATAAATTATGGCAGATTTGTGAATGCCAAAGTCACTCAAAAGCTGGCGATATCTTGGTGCTGAATCTTTCAATAGGGTTATTGTTACAAGCTCCACTGATCAGGATTGGAAATGCGATCATTGCATAGGAGCAAGCTGAAGGTGCAACGTGGTCAATCTTACATCAGTTGGGCATTGCTTGCAGCTTTCAACGGTTTTGTTACTTCTTTTGATGTTGGTCGATAATCAGAGCTAATATGAAGTCCCAAAAGCTGAACAAATGTGACTAGAGCAAGTTCTGTAATGTCAGAGGATACAGAGAGATTCTCTCTTCAATGTAGCTCTCCCAAGCTTTGTGGATGATTGTAATAGTGGTCCCTATTCTCCAGATAAGTGGGAGGCAGAGGTGTGCCTGTCGGAGGATGCGAACACAAGGCTCCTTTCCATGGAGGATGGGGACTGAACGTTCTGCTCTAGCTCTTGGTTCAATGACTCGGCTACAGCTGGTGTGGAGCAGAACAAACAGCTCTGGAAATCGCTCAAATCAATAAACAATGGAAGCAAATGTTCCAACACATTAAAAGCAGTGACCATCACCCTGTGGGAAGAACAAAATCTACACAACTGAATGTATGTGATGTGCGACAGCCAGCCATTGGATCGAGGACTTGCTGAAAGCAAACACAACTGCAGAGCTTCTGTAAAGCACAGACTGAGGGACATTTTGAAGTGTAATGTCTCGTAATGTTTGCAGCTCCACACGTATTGTGTACTGCAATTGTACAGTTAATAATTAAACAGAACCAGGCAGATTTCCGGAGGCTTCCGAGAGAGCTGCCTGCCATGTAGGAAGCTGTGTGTGCTTGTGCTTGGCGGCGAGATGGGATTTTTTGGATGATTTAAAGCTTACATTTTGTTGGTGAAGGATTCAGCCAGCCGACAGAGACACTTTGGAAGTTTCTGTCTTTGGAAAAAGCTACAAAAATCCGAGGCAAGGTACAGCACACGGTGAGAACAGCTAGAAATTAAAATGGCAGGTGTAATCAGACATTTGGAGGAATATAGGCACGACCGGGAACGTTTTAAAGCGTATATGGATCGGCTAGAAATGTATTTCACTGCAAATAACATAAGCGAAGTTCCAGACAATGCAGTCCAGAACCAGGCTGTGTTGGAATGTAAGAAAGCGATCGTCTTATCGGTGGGGGGTCCGACATTATACGAAACCCTTGTAAATCTGCTTGTGCCTGACGAGCCAAAGGACACAACGCTTAAACAGATTTTAACGAAGCTGGAGCAGTACTATAACCCCAAACCGTTAGAAATTGCTGAAAGCTATCGTTTCGGGATTCGGAATCAAAAGGCTGATGAAAGTATCAGTGATTACATCATAGCATTAAAAAAGCTATCGATGCACTGTAATTTTGGAAACTTTCAAAACCGAGCATTACGGAATCGTTTTGTTTGTGGGGTGAAAAATGATGCGATCAGAAGGAAGTTATTGACGACGGATGACTTGACTTTTGAGATTGCTTGTCAGATAGCGAGATCGATGGGCATGGCCGAACAATATTCCTGAGAATTAAATAATAATTACGGTCGTCAGTCAACCGAGGTAAATCACCTGCAGGTTCAAAGTAAAAGACGGTGGGGGCCCAAAGTCTTAGAAACTGGAAATTCTAACAGAGCGTCGAAGTCATGCTATAGGTGCCTGGGACCACACATTGCTCAAAGTTGTCCATACGTGAAGGCAGAGTGTTTCTTCTGCAGGAAGACTGGGCATCTTGCGAAGGCATGCTGACTGAAGGGTAAACCAGCTTTTAAAGCTATGAGTCCAGAGTTCAAAGCTATGAGTAGAAATCCCATCCTTGTCGCCAAATGTGATATATTCACAGAGCACAGCACACACAGCTTCCTAACATGGCAGGCAGATTTCCGGAGGCTTCCAAGAGAGCTGCCTGCCATGTTAGGAAGTTGTGTATTCTGTGCTCTGTGAATATATCACATTTGCGAAGTTTAGCAACAAGCTTGATGCAAATATCAAATACTGTTCTCTGCTTTATACTAGTCAGTTTTTTCCTCCCTTCAGTTAGTGATGGAGGAAAATATACCCCCACATAGCTTACTGAACTTACTGAGTCCAGTGACTGGAAGAAACTTTCTCTTCAAGGGTAACAGTCAGATGGAGATAAGAAGCCGAGATACCCCAGGAGGTGGCCTTCTATACAGAGAGCATCTGACCACAGTACAGTACATAGCCCTGCACCCCTCCCCTTCCCTGTGGGTAATTATACGCGGAGTTACGGGACGGTGTTTTTAGAAACCATGAATCCAAAATATATTTGTGTTTGATAATCTGTCTTCAGTGCTGCATACAGTTCATCCAGTAACACAGGAAGATGTTATTAAATACAGAACATTTAAACAGTTAATGTGATCTTAATAGGTTTCATTTTCTATTTGGCAACGCTAACTTTCAAAAGAGAGGTTTACAAAAAAGATTCAATAACACTTAGAAAAAAACCACTCAAAACAGCATCGATCGTGTAAGCAAATGACCGATATCGCGGGGAGTGAAATAAAAATAGCCGAAGGTTGAGGCCAGGTGCTCCCAGAACCACAGGAGCTTGAAATTCAGCCTCTGTTTACCTTACCGTTGCCGTGGAGTTCCTGCACTTGCACACACTGTAGACCTGACCACAAAGATGTGGCTGGTTGAGCACTGTAATGAACTGATTGTTAAATCGGGGTCAGTGTGAGGAACGCGGGACGTGACATACAGCGAGACAGACACGCAGTTTCAGTGGTATGGTCTATAATCCTTCACGCAGGCCAAACACTTGCTCGCCACTGAAACCTCGATTCAAGTTAATTTGAAGATGGTGTGGAGGTACAATATGATGCTCATTCCCTTTGGGTGCCACGATCAAATATTTAAATCAAAGAGACTGACTTGTTGAACTCAATAAATTATTAATCCAGACGGGTTTCTGTACAGATTATTCCAATAGAGCAAATGCAAGGAAACCAAGTGCGGCACTTGAATTGAGGTAGTTATTTGCACCTCATTACGGTTTGAAATGAGCTACAGTTTACTTTCACAAATAACATTACATAACACCTTCAAAAACGTGACAGTTCCCTTTGTACGTGTTTTGTACAGAGACATGCCAAAGAATCCCCGCCAGTTCTCAGTACACTTAGGCAACAAGCACCAGACCAGCTACTCCATGCATGTCTGTCCACGGATTTTCCATTACGATGAAGTCTGAGTGCCAGCAGAGAAGCTCATCAGTCTGGGATGATTTTGATTGGAATGGCGAGGCGGCCCAGAGTAATATAGAGGGGCAGGTCCTTGATTTTCCCATTGGAGTTGGAGTAGTGATGGTGTCCTCCTCGCAGTAACTGCAGGATGTCAAGTGCCGTCATTTTCTTTGTCTTTTTCTTCCTGCTTCCTGCCACTTTGTTTCTTGGTGGATCACCACGCTCACATTGTTTAGAATGTGACCCACCGGTTCGCCGACTGTCTGATCGTTTCAGCGGGGCTGCCGCTGTCGGGAGTGTTGTGGCAAGCGTCAGCCAGGTCTCCACCTTGTCCGAGACCTTCCTGCCAGACACCAATGCTGGCAGAGTTCTTGGTTTGCCGGTAACTTTAGGCTGCGCCCTCACTGGGGACAGTGCGGTGGGACCTGATGTAGGGAAGACTCTCCCTCTCCTGGGGATGGATGCAAGGTTTCTATCCGATGGTGACGGGGGCTTGATTTTATGCCTTTGGAACCCACCTCGGGTACGTGTGGGGGTTGCAGAGGGTCTGACAGGGGTATGAAGATGGTCCGGGGTCTTACTCCCACGTTTGGTTTTATCCTTGGGTTGCACGGTTATATTTTGGCCAGGTTTTGGTTCACCTTTGGACTCTGTGATGGTTTTACCACCAGAATGTGTATCCCCCTTAGCCCTAGCATTATTTACAGTTTCTACGTATCTGGGTTTCACCTTCATTCCCGATAGCCGTACACGTGTTTTTGTGGGTTTCTCCAGCACAGCTGCAGGAGTTGGTGGCATGGTCAAACCCTCAGGCTCTGTGATGACCACAGTCACATTTGAATGCAGTGTAAGTGCAGTAGGCCAGACTGGTTGAAGTGTGACTGCAGGATTCACTGTTAGTGTTGAGATGGCTGTTGTGGGGACTTGCTTGACAATAGCGCTGCCGTTACCAGATGGAGCTGGACTTTGCTGCCCAGGCACGACACGTTTGCCCTTTGCCGGGACTTTGCTGGCGGGTCGCACAGGGGAGGCTGTGGGTTTGACACGTGTCCGTACAGTTGTCACGGGATCAACAGTAGGAGCTGCTTTTCTGTGAGAGCGAAACGCTTTGCTTTTGCTTTGCAGTGTTGTGCTGAGAGAGCGGCCTTTAACTGCAGGGCTTGTGGAAACAAATCTTGAGGTGTTGCCGTTATTTCCATAAGGTGTTGGCCTCACTTTCGATCGCTTTCTGGAAGGTACTTTGGAGTACTTGGTAAACCCATTGGTCGGGGAGCTGCTGGCCGTTTGTGTGAGATTTGGTTGATCACTATTGCTGAGCGAAATCCTCCTTTTCCTCAGGTCAGAGATTTCCTCGGCCAAAGCTGCAAAACCGTCAATGAGAATCTCCAGTCGGACTTGCAAAGCAGTCAGCTTGTCATCCACGTCGGTGTACTTCCAGCGGAGTTCGGAAATCAGCCTGTCTTTGGGGGGCGCCAACAGCATGTGGCTCAGGTTCTTCAGCTGCAAGCTTAAATTATCTTGCCTTTTCTGTAAATGCTTGAAGCCGTCTTTAAGGTCCAAACCTGTGTCCTCTAACATTGTTAGTCTTCTGTTGAAGCTGATGAGAGAGGCTTTCATCAGGTGCCTGAAGTTATAGGTCCTCCGTTTCGAGGTGGTCTTGACCACTGACATGAAAGTGTTGTCCATTGTCCCTACACCCCCTGTGGTGCTACTGGTCACTGAAGGTGCTCCTGGCTCATCGGTACCTCTCGCATCGACCGTTTCCGTTGCATTGGCACTCAGGTCTTCCGCACCATCTTTTGGCCCAACTTCAGTAATGTTCCGACAGGCAACTGGAAGCAACTCCTGAGACTCCAGCTTTACTGGCAGAATCCACACTTGGCAGAGTTCAGTCAGATTTCTTTTTAAAGATTAAAGGTGTTGGTCAGCAAACAAAAACATCGATTCTTTCTTTAAAGAAATATTGAACATGGAATTTGACAGTTCTGCCTCCGATTGGCAACCAGTTGGTTAGTTTAAATCGGTTTCATTTTAGAGTGGTTTCTTTGAGCTATTTACTTGAGCACAAAGAGCGGGCAGTGAAAACTCTATCGTTTACAACAATAGACATGTTTCAGCCAAGTGGTGTTGTTTTGTCTATATGTTACTTGTGTGTCAGTGTGGAAAGGCTTTACACAGCAATCTGCAATGCTTGCAAAGCCTGACCAACAAGTAGCCACCACAGGCGCCCCGTGTTAGTGCGGTTAGTTAGCAGAAGCAGACCAGTGCGAGAGGGATTAGGCAGTGATTAAAGTAAAGGCCCCAGCCTAGTCTGTGCAGGAAGTTCAGTTATAAACCAGGCACCAAAGTCTGCTCTCACCTGCTCCTCGCCTCAATGCAATCCTCCAAACATGACTACTGTCCCAAACACCAACTCTCATCCTGACATTTACTACTTTTTGCAGGCCGTCAGAAGCTGCAAAGCAAACGGTATCTCCGGCAGGTGCAAGGCAGCACTGGAGAGTATACACACCACTGATTGGTAGATAGCTCAAAACAACCCAATCACGTCTTGGAACAAAGAGAAGCAGTGACTGGAGAGCGAGAGTGTGGGGCGTGGATACTCTGCTCCAGTCACCGTCGGCTCCGTACCACTAACTTGGCAAATCCAGTCCTCGTCGCAGGACACTTTATTTCTCATCTCACCACCCAATCACAAGGTAATGACTAAAAAGCACAACGTGTACACTGAGCTTTTAAAACTGAATTGACCAATGGGCTTTAGGCACCTGTAGGATTGCACAGACCGTCTGAAATCTCCCCCATTACCTGCTCCATTCCAGACAAAGCCCAATGCCCAGTTGATTTGGGTGAAGATGCGCAACGGTGAGGATGGTATTGCTAACAAAGTACTGAGAGAAGGGGGTCTGTCCTGAGGGGTCACAGTGCACAGACTTTGCTCAGTTGTACACACACTACAGCTGGCCTTCCCTTTCACAGCGAGTGAAATCCCAGACTCACACAAACAGAAAGGTACCCAAGACATTTCTTGTTCGAATGGGGAAGCGAGGGTGTGAGGAGGATGAGCTACAGTGGCTGGAATGGGTTTTTTCTGCTCCTTTGAAGTTTTGTGCATATATATGCAAAGTACCTCTTCAATTTTACAAATGATTGATGCTGGTAGCACCACTTTCTTCATTCTTGAGCAGGCACAATTTAAAGAAATATTTCTACCACTGTCCTACAAAAGATATTAAATAATGATTAGAGGAGTGCAGGAACATACCAACATGTGACCCGTAAACCACACAGAGTTAGCAGCTAGACTAACGCCGATGGTCTCCAATCCTGCTCCATTGATCCAAATCACAGGGAGTGCCCCTCACCCACCCCACAGGGAGCACCCCTCACCCACCCCACAGGGAGCGCCCCTCACCCACCCCACAGGGAGCGCCCCTCACCCACCCCACAGGGAGCGCCCCTCACCCGCCCCACAGGGAGCGCCCCTCACCCGCCCCACAGGGAGCGCCCCTCACCCGCCCCACAGGGAGCACCCCTCACCCACCCCACAGGGAGCGCCCCTCACCCACCCCACAGGGAGCGCCCCTCACCCGCCCCACAGGGAGCACCCCTCACCCACCCCACAGGGAGCGCCCCTCACCCACCCCACAGGGAGCGCCCCTCACCCGCTCCACAGGGAGCACCCCTCACCCACCCGACAGGGAGCGCCCCTCACCCGCTCCACAGGGAGCGCCCCTCACCCGCCCCTCAGGGAGTGCCCCTCACCCACCCCACAAGGAGCGCCCCTCACCCACTCCACAGGGAGCGCCCCTCACCCACTCCACAGGGAGCGCCCCTCACCCGCCCCACAGGGAGCGCCCCTCACCCGCCCCACAGGGAGCGCCCCTCACCCGCCCCACAGGGAGCGCCCCTCACCCGCCCCACAGGGAGCGCCCCTCACCCGCCCCACAGGGAGCGCCCCTCACCCGCCCCACAGGGAGCGCCCCTCACCCGCCCCACAGGGAGCGCCCCTCACCCGCCCCACAGGGAGCGCCCCTCACCCTCTCCACAGGGAGCGCCCCTCACCCGCCCCACAGGGAGCGCCCCTCACCCGCTCCACAGGGAGTGCCCCTCACCCGCCCCACAGGGAGCGCCCCTCACCCGCCCCACAGGGAGCGCCCCTCACCCGCCCCACAGGGAGCGCCCCTCACCCACCCCACAGGGAGCGCCCCTCACCCGCCCCACAGGGAGTGCCCCTCACCCACCCCACAGGGAGCGCCCCTCACCCACTCCACAGGGAGCGCCCCTCACCCACTCCACAGGGAGCGCCCCTCACCCACTCCACAGGGAGTGCCCCTCACCCACCCCACAGGGAGCACCCCTCACCCACCCCACAGGGAGCGCCCCTCACCCGCTCCACAGGGAGCGCCCCTCACCCGCCCCACAGTGGGGCAATTTCAAAGCACCCCCAAGGGACACCCTCCAGCCCAGAGTCGTCAATCTGTAGTTAGGGAATTGACCGATGCAATGGAGCCACTCTGGGACACCTTCCCTTATTAATGTCACCAGAGCAGCCCAACAGGGAGACTTTGAGACGAGACTTGCGGGTCTAACGGCGGCAGCAAAACGGCCGTTCCAAGAAAAAAAATTAAAGTACATTTCAGGTGTGTTTTATCACTTTCTTCTATAACTATAACTTTAACAGGACCAGTCCCTCAAGACTTTCCTATGCCGTTTAAATAACATTGTTTTATTGATTCCTCAACCTTTGTCTCTGCGTTAACAGCAAGGGTATCAGGCCGTAGATAGTATTTATACACCCATCGGCCTCTTCACTCCTCCTGGTGAGGTGCCACAGCTTTTGGCCGTGTCGTACAGAGCACGTATTATAATCATGACTTGCTCAGTG
This sequence comes from Pristiophorus japonicus, assembly GCF_044704955.1. Taxonomy (NCBI): domain Eukaryota; kingdom Metazoa; phylum Chordata; class Chondrichthyes; family Pristiophoridae; genus Pristiophorus; species Pristiophorus japonicus. The sequence goes on along the minus strand of NC_091994.1, from coordinate 62,748,017 downwards.
GGTAGCACTCTCGCCATTGTCAGAAGGTCATGGGTTCAAGTCCTACTCCAGAGACTTGAGCACAAAAATCCAGACCGACATTCCTGTGCAGTACCGAGGGAGTGCTGCACTGTCGGAGGTGCTGCCTCTTAGATGAGACATTAAACCGAGGCCCCGTCTGCTCACCCGGGTGGAAACACACGGAAACCAGGCCAAAACCTCGTGACGCTGTTATTCACCCCGGGAAACCTGCTAATTGCACATCAACAACTCATTACCACTTAATGACAGGGCGGGAGATATACTGAGACAAATGCAGGGCACTGCAGCTCTAACTCCACCAACTCAAACATCACTGCTGTGCTGACCAAGTTGCACGGCTGCAAGGATACAATTCTACATTATGGTTGTTTCCCATTGGACGGTAGCAGCTCAAACTAGTCCAGTCAGGCTGCTGTACTGGGGAGCTGCAACACAGGCTTCATAACACAAGAACATAAGCATTATGAGCAGGAGCAGGCCATGCGGCCCTTCAAGCTTGCTCCGCCATTCGATAAGATCATGGCTGATCTTTGACCTCAGCTCCACTTTCCCGCCCGATCCAGAGTCCAAAAACCTATGTATCTCAGCCTTGTATATACTCAATGACTCAGCATCCACAGCCCTCTGGGCAGAGAATTCCAAAGATTCACAACCCTCAGTGAAGAAATTCCTCCTCATCTCTGTCTTAAATGGTTGGCCCCTTATCCTGAGACTGTGCCCCCTAGTTCTAGACACTCCAATCAGGGGAAACAACCTCACAGCATCTACCCGGTCAATCCCCTTCAGAATCTTGTGTTTCAATGAGATCATCTCTCATTCTTCTAAACTCCAGAGTATCGCCCATTCTACACAATCTCTCCTCATAGGACAACCCTCTCATCCCAGGAATCAATCTAGTGAACCTTTGTTGTACCGCCTCCAAGGCAAGTATATCCTTCCTTAGATAAGGAGACCAAAACTGTGCACAGTACTCCAGGTGTGGTCTCATCAAGACCCTGTACAATTGTAGCAAGACTTCCTTACTCTTATACTCCAACCCCCTTGCAATAAAGGACAACATGCCATTTGCCTTCCTTATTGCTTGCTGTACCTGCATGCTCGCTTTCTGTGTTCCCTGTATGAGGACCTAAATCTCTCTGAACACCAACATTTAAACGTTTTTCACCATTTAAAAAATATTCTGTTTTTCTATTCTTCCTACCAAAGTGAATAACCTCACATTTCCCCCATTATACTCCATCTGCCATCTCACTGCCCACTCACTCAGTCTATCTATATTTCTTTGCAAACGTTTTGGTGTTCTCCTCACAGCTTACTGTCCCACCTAGCTTTGTATCGTCAGCAAACTTTGATACATTACACTTGGTCCCTTCATCTAGGTCATTAATATAGATTGTAAATAGCTGAAGCCCCAGCACTGGTCCTTGTGGCACCCCACTAGTTACATTTATCCTGACTCTCTGTTTTCTGTCCGTTAACCAATCCTCTATCCATGCTAATATATTACCCCAACCCCATGAGCCCTTATCTTATGTAGCAACCCTTTATGTGGCATCTTATCGAATACCTTTTGGAAATCCAAATATACTACATCCTATATCTCTTTATCTACTCTACTAGTTACATCCTCAAAAAACTCTAACAAATTTGTCAAACACAATTTTCCTTTCATAAAACTATGCTGACTCCATCTAATTATGTTATGATTTTCTAAGTGCCCTGTTATCACTTCCTTAATAATGGATTCCAGTATTTTCCTGACTACCTGATGTCAGGTTAACTGGTCTGTAATTCACTGTTTTCTCTCTCCCTTCTTTCTTGAATAGCGCTGTTACATTTGCTGCCTTCCAATCTGCTGGGACCGTTCTAGAATCTAGGGTATTTTGGAAGATCACAACCATTGCATCCACTATCTCTCCAGTCACTCTTTTAGAACCCTAGGATGTAGGCCATCAGATCCAGGGGATTTGTTGGCTCTTAGTCCCACTACTACTTTTTCTCAACTGATATTAATTACTTTAAGTTCCTCACGCATATTAGCCCCTTGGTTCCCCACTATATTTGGTATGCTTTTTGTGTCTTCTACTGTGAAGACAGATGCAAAATATTTGTTTCAAATCTCTGTCATTTCCTTATTCCCCATATAATTTTTCCTGTCTCAGCCTCTAAGGGACCAACGTTTACTTGTAGAAGCTATTGCAGTCTGTTTTTCTATTTCTTGCTAGATTACTGTCATATTCTATTTACTCCCTTTTTACCAATTTTATGGTCATCCTTTGCTGGTTTCTAAAACTCTCCCAATCCTCAGGCTTACTACCATTCTTCGCAACATTATAAGCTTCTACTTTCAATCTAATGCTATCCTTAACTTCTTTAGTTAGCCATGGATGGATCACTTTTCCTGTGGAGTTTTTATTTCTCAATGGAATGTATATTAGTTGAGAATTTTGGAATACTTCTTTAAATGTCTGCCATTGCTTATCATACACCAAGACCTTTCCTATCCCAGCAAAACTGCCTGAGCAGGAACATAATCACAGGCAAGCTGAGGTGTTCCAACCTCTCGAAGCAGCTGTTTTACGGGGTCTGTGGGACACGCCTGGCTATGGAATGGCGACTTACATAGCGTGTGTCCAAGTGTTCGTGAGTGGGCGCGGATAACAGAGAGCTCAACTGAATAAACGTGGGAGGAAAATCAGCAATACCATTTACAGAGCAGTCCAGACACTAAGTGGACTGCGGGATGGGATTATACTGCATGGATTGTGGGATGGGATTATACTGTATGGATAGTGGGATGGGAATATACTCATCATCATCATCATAGGCAGTCCCTCGTTTCGAGGATTACTTGCTTCCACGCCAAAAAAGGATGAGTTGACAGGTGTTTCAATGAAGTACCTAATATTCCAGGTCCTGAACTACATGTTGAAGGGTGGAAGACGCCTGTGCGTGGAATTTTTAACGTGGGGTGGCCGTTGCACACCAGCCACCACACGGGCTTGACAGAGCTAGGTCTTGGTTCAGTGGCAAGGGTTAACCAGGACGACTGGAGACCAGCTCTGCTGCACGGACCTAGTGCACACACATGTCACAGTGTAGGCTGGCCTGTGCTGCCCCTGGGCCCCTAACTCACGCCTCCTCTGGGCCCCGATCACGTCCCTCTATGTTACCGTATCCCATTAAGGGGTTGATTTTTGTCCGAGGCACCTGGGTGGTAATCTGGCAGAGTGGATTGTGCCCTTTATAGAGCCGCCCCATTTTCAGTCTGTTAATTTCAGGCAGCTTCTACAAAGAGGGTGCTGCACTCAGCCAGATTACTGCCCAAACAGTGATGTTGGAAAATTGCATCTTTTTAAAAAAGAGGTGGGGCTTAATTTAATTCCCTCCACCGGGCCAGAGCGTGATAAAACAGCAGTGCAACACTTACCATCCCACACGGAATGACTTCTGGGTCGCCGCCATTTTGGTTGGTGCCTTGAAATGGACAGCCCAGGTAGCCACCAGAAACAGCCTTATTCACCTATGCAAACCGGGGTCCTAAGGCACCAATAGGACCCTAATGCAATCTTGAAGCACCAATGGTAGAGTGCTGAGCAACCTAACCAGCAGACCATAAAGCAACCTTTGCAGACTGCTGCTTGGCCCCTCCAAAGCCAGTACTCCTCAAACATGTCTTCTTCCTCCTTTTCATTTACCTGGACTGGCTGCAAGTCTGTGGCGGAGCTGCCAAATCTCCCACCCCTTGTGATCAGAGAGCTGCTCCAAAGGTGCGGATGGAATGGTGAAGAGGGCACGATTATACTGTATGGATTGTGGAATGGGATTAGGCTGTATAGATTGTGGGATGGGAACATCTAGCCACAAAGACAATGTTATCAGACATTAAAGAGTCATATCCAACTCACTGGGTATGATACCATCATTTAGAACACTGTGTTATAGCTTCATGTTATTTAGCTAAGTTTTTCTGTTCTACCATTAGTCGAAAGCTCAGGATCCAAGTGAAGTCAAGCTCTATAACCCACAAGTGCCAAAGCTAATACATTTGTTGTTTGCAATTAAATCTAATGAAAAATAAAAGCTATACTCTTTAAAGAGCATCAGGCCAATTTTACATATTTTGCTTTCATTGAAGCAAAGTTTGCAAGTATGAAAGGACCATGAGAAGAGACCAGAGTGCAGAGCAAACACCCCCACGACAGGAAGCCATCAGTACAGACACACCAGAGGCCACGCCCACCAACCTGCAGCGATACAGGAGCTCCCACAACACCAACTCAATCATGCACAGCTCTTTGGCTTTTCCACAGGAAGTAAGGCTCAACATACCTGCTCACTATAAATGCCATGTTACAGAAGCTGGGAGCCCAGTATCTTGGTCTGTTTTGGTCAAAAGGGAATTCCAGCCATCAGCTGAACTGACAGAGGCTGGCGAGGTATCTGCTGTCACTCCCATTATGGCCAGAAAGAAACCGTATAAATTTAGCAATGAACCCAAGCTTCTTAAAACATTCCCAATGGTGATGATTGATGAATGAGGGATATGCTAATGGCCATTAAAATCAGCTCTACAGACAGCCATTCTGCCCTTCCAGCTTCTGCCTCAGAGACTGGGGTAGTTATTGTGTTGTTTGAGGTAATGTCTACTAGTTAAACCTTGGCTTCTCCCCAGACTCTCAACATATAGCATGCAGGTGGTCATATTTGACTCCATGGATATTTAGATCCATTTTAAACTATTCTCCATATACCACAGCCATCACTGAATCATTATGTTTCAGTTCACTGGCACATATATCATCCAAGAGCAATGCTAACCGTAGAGTAGACAGTTTCCGACTGATATTAAAGACATCCTGTATTGTGGCTTATTGTCGCTGTATGAAATCACCTTGCACCTTTCTGATTATTACTACAGGCTGGATTCCCCATACATTATCCGTCTACGTCACACTCCTGCATGCTCAATGTACTGCACAGAGTTTGGGAGAAGATAGATGTGAGTTGTCTGCTTTCAACAGAGGTAGCGTGGTGTCATATTCCTGATAAAGAACGGAGTTCTGCCTTAGAAGGGTTTTCAACATTACACTGCTTTCTTTGCAGGTTGTCACCAGTGGAAACAGTGATATACTGCACAAAGGTGCTTTACTGCTAACTCAACTTTCAAATCCCCATATTCACCACCATGGAGATGAGCCAAACTCACTCTCGGTGGGGCTCCATGCCGTCAGATAAAAGGGACATTCATCGCATCTCTATCTGGGCTGGATAAACAGTGCGCTCAAACAATACGTCCTCAACTCTGAGAAAACGGGTTTTAATTTTGAAGTGGATATTCCTATCAAAGAAAGCAGAATTCAGTTGAAAATCTTAAAACAGATCTTAGCTTTGTAAACTGAACCCCCGAGTCAGTGAGCAACATCAAGCTTCTTTTCTTCATCGAATTACTGGTCAGGGTACAAAGAAGCTGCTGTTAACTCGGGGATTCACTTTATATCAGCTTGGTTAAATTGAACCCTTTCACCGGAGCACTGCGAGTTGGGACTAAACAAAACTATATTTGAATACCTTGGTCCAGTTTTCAGTATTTTACACTGAAGCCTTGTGGCATTTAGTGAACGACATGAATGTAAAAGAGATAATCATCTGAAGCAGAACTTGTCAGATATTACAAGCCGGTGAAGGGGTCAATACATCTGAATGAGATGCTGGTTCATGGAAATGACACCACTCTGGAAGCAGCTCCAAGTACTAGATTAAATAAGTGGGCCCTCGGGCTAATTACCTGGAATACCCACTTACGGAATATTGTAATGTACAATAAAAACAGTCATCACAGTGAGGCACAAGAGGGTCTGGCGGACTGTACCTTTCGCAGTTTCTGCCTCCGTAGCCGCTCGGGCAACGATCGCAGGTCACCTGGCCGTCTGTGTCCCAGAAACACGTCGAGGAGAACCTGAGCGAGAAATTAAACCGTTAAAATCAATCTCAGCTAACCACCCAGAGGCTTTGCAGATTTCACAACAAGGTTTTCACACCGGTGCCCTAATGTGCCGCTGAGTGGCCCGGGCACGAGTGAAGAGTATCTGAAAAACGGCAATTTAAAATGGAAACGGTTTTGCTGTTTTTTTTTTAAACTAAAGTTACATTGTACTCATCCCTGTGCAAAGGTCGGTTACAACCAACGTGGAGAATTCACTGCCCTTCACAGTATTCTGGCTCACTGGCCAGAGAGTGGGCCATGGTCACTCACACACTGCTCACTGGCCTGAGAGTGGGCCATGGTCACTCACACACTGCTCACTGGCCTGAGAGTGGGCCATGGTCACTCACATACTGCTCACTGGTCTGAGGAGTGAGTCAGATGGTCACTTACACACTGCTCACTGGCCTGAGAGTGGGCCATGGTCACTCACATACTGCTCACTGGTCTGAGGAGTGAGTCAGATGGTCACTCACACACTGCTCACTGGCCTGAGTCAGATGGTCACTCGCTCACTGGCCTGAGGAGTGAGTCAGATGGTCACTCACACACTGCTCACTGGCCTGAGAGTGGGCCATGGTCACTCACACACTGCTCACTGGCCTGAGAGTGGGCCATGGTCACTCACACACTACTCACTGGCCTGAGGAGTGAGTCAGATGGTCACTCACACACTGCTCACTGGCCTGAGAGTGGGCCATGGTCACTCACATACTGCTCACTGGTCTGAGGAGTGAGTCAGATGGTCACTTACACACTGCTCACTGGCCTGAGAGTGGGCCATGGTCACTCACATACTGCTCACTGGTCTGAGGAGTGAGTCAGATGGTCACTCACACACTGCTCACTGGCCTGAGTCAGATGGTCACTCGCTCACTAGCCTGAGGAGTGAGTCAGATGGTCACTCACACACTGCTCACTGGCCTGAGAGTGGGCCATGGTCACTCACACACTGCTCACTGGCCTGAGAGTGGGCCATGGTCACTCACACACTGCTCACTGGCCTGAGAGTGGGCCATGGTCACTCACACACTGCTCACTGGCCTGAGTGGGCCATGGTCACTCACACACTGCTCACTGGCCTGAGAGTGGGCCATGGTCACTCACATACTGCTCACTGGCCTGAGAGTGGGCCATGGTCACTCACACACTGCTCACTGGCCTGAGAGTGGGCCATGGTCACTCACACACTGCTCACTGGCCTGAGGAGTGACTCATGATCACTCACACACTACTCACTGGCCTGAGAGTGGGCCATGGTCACTCACACACTGCTACACGGCTGAGTCCACTTCAAAGGACATCTTCACTTCATCTCAGAGAGACTTTGAAAGCAGCTCCAACAGAGGGAATCAATGACTGGGGTGTGCATGAGTCTGAGCAACATGTCAGAGTGAACCATCATCATCATAGGTGGTCCTGCGAAATGTGGATGACTTGCTTGCACACCGAGAACAGATGAGTTGACAGGTGTTTCAATGATATTCCAGGTCCTGAACTACATGTTGAAGGGTGGAAGACGCCTGTGCGTGGATTATTTTAACGTGGGGTTACCGTTGCACACCAGCCACCACACGGGCTTGACAGAGCTAGGTCTTGGTCCAGTGGCAAGGATTAACCAAGACAACTGGAGACCTGCTCTGCTGCACGGACCGAGTGCGCACACATATCGCAGTGTGGGCTGGCCCGTGCTGCACCTGGGCCCTCGCCTCTCCTGGGCCCCGATCACTCGCCGCTCCTTCGCCCCGACCTCGCCCCTCCTGCTGTACCTGCCCTCACTGCAGTCAGCCGTCACCCTCCTGCAGCAGCACGCGCTGCTCCCTGCAGTGGCACACTGTTGCACGCTGCTCCCTCCAATGGCCCCAGCCTGCTGATGGTCTTGCAGGCCGGGACCACGCCAAAACAGAGCAAACCAGAGGCCTGTCGAATGCACAGAGTATGGATTGGTTTGTGAATCTTCCAAAGATTCCCGGACCCAAGTTTATGACTGAATATCAAATGCTCAGGTGTAAGTTCGCCTTGGCAGTAGCACGAAATGGCCGATGGCCAGGGTCCAACTCCACTGCTCACTCGGGTATCACTGTTGCTCACCTTGCCTCCTCTGAATCGGACTGATTTCCTCCTGTGGTTAAAATCTCTCCCTCACCACACTAAATCCATCTGTCGTTTCTAATGCTCCAACATTCACGACTCTGATACTTTTCACATTTTTGTCAAGCCAAATCAAATCCGCGCCCTCTGCTGAAATCGCCATTCTTGGTAACTTCAACATCCAAGCAGCGGCTCGGACTGTGCTGATCAGGCTGCTGTTAAAGCCAAGTCTGTGGTTGTTCTCAGTGACCTGGATTAACTCCTGATTGGTCTACCTGGACCCCTGACCATGCTGGTATTTAAGCGAATCTCATAGCCCCTTTCCTCAAATTCAGTTCTAACGCGAGCTGTAACTGCTTTCTTCCTACTGGGCTCCTCAAACTATCATCTTTAGGAGAATATCGTAGTCTTTGTGACCCTGTGCACCTGGCTTGGTCCAGTAACTCAGCTCATTGGGGTGGTCTTGGCCGCCTTTCCTTGGTCACCCTGCTGCTTCCATTCTTCCTACCCTTCCATATATATTGGTAACTCCATCCCGCCCGATCTGCTATACCTCAGCATAGTGACGGCCATAATGGAGCCTCCTCTCAAAGTTCCTTCCCACCTTGCCTGGCACTTCGATCAGTCTGACCCTACCCTGAGCCAACTCTGCTCCCAATTCTGTACAACCACCGTCACAGCTGTTAACTCGAACTAGATTGAATTGTTCCCTCTCCTTCTGAAGCCAGTCCTTTGCGGTACTTTGTCACAGCATCATTCATCATTTCTGTCAATCTTCCTTCCCATCCTCTCACAGCCTGAGGATACAGTTGCTAGCTCACTTTCCTCGTCCAATTCTCATCTTAATTTTGGAGGATCTCCCTCTGTCTGTTTGACCATCATCGGAATCAGCTTTTATCCCCAGCAGGTTCTTTGGATTGTCTGTTTTTCAGATTCCAGTAAGACCTTTGCTCCTGATTGAATCCCGCCCATTGTCCTCAAGGTCTATACCTCTCAACGTACCAGTGGCCCTATGCCACCCTTCAATTTCTCTTGCTCCAAAGTCTACCTTACCACCCTTTTGGACATTTGCTCCTAGTTATACTGTCCCACGAAAGGTGGTTGCTCTTACCATTCTAACTAAGACCCTGGATTTGGGACTGGAAAGTTGTAATTCTCCTATTCATTCTTAAATTATCCGTTATCTTAACAATGCTGATTAACTCTGCTCTGGAACACTGGCCACTCATCTACTATTGCCTTACATCTCCAAAGCCTTTCTGATCAAGTTACCTTGCATGGCCTCCCATCAAATGTGCAAAGTTATCTCGGTTCCTCACCTATGATGTAATCGATGACTCATCCTCTTTCATGAACACATGACTTCCCTACCACGCTCTCTTCTCTCCCAGTGTTTCTTCTTCATCCAACCCTGTCCAATCTTCGACTGATGATTCCACTCTATATGCATCATTCTTCTCGGTCACTTTCAGTGCAGTTGTAGAACCACTGCCAACAGATCTCCTGATCTTCACCAGGGCGATACATACCTCGTTTCTTTCAATTCTTTGAAGATATTAGGGTAGTTTCCACCAGGTTGTGTCCAGCAGTTTGCCGGAGTAGGCCAAACCAGCACAGTTTGTCCGGAGTAGGCCAGACCAGGAGTTTGCCCAGAGTAGGCCAGACCAGGAGTTTGCCCAGAGTAGGCCAGACCAGGAGCTTGCCCAGAGTAGGCCAAACCAGGAGTTTGCCCAGAGTAGGCCAGACCAGAAGTTTGCCCGGAGTAGGCCAAACCAGGAGTTTGCCCAGAGTAGGCCAAACCAGGAGTTTGCCCGGAGTAGGCCAAACCAGGAGTTTGCCCAGAGTAGGCCAGACCAGGAGTTTGCCCGGAGTAGGCCAAACCAGGAGTTTGCCCGGAGTAGGCCAAACCAGGAGTTTGCCCAGAGTAGGCCAAACCAGGAGTTTGCCCAGAGTAGGCCAAACCAGGAGTTTGCCCAGAGTAGGCCAGACCAGGAGCTTGCCCGGAGTAGGCCAAACCAGCACAAATAGTCGAGGAATTTTACGTGCAATTTGCGTTCAGCGCGGAACAAGTTTCTGCGACTTTTTGCGCCAGTTTAAAGTACATCGCACTGGGAGCTGTCCCCCGCACCCCCCCCGCCCCATGGAGCAAATTAATCACCATGCTGAGTTTCAACTAATTGTGTCCGTTTTTTTAGGTACACAGGCATCATTTAAAAGTTGTTAAATATTACAAATATTTAATTTATTAAGAAACTGACTAGTGTACACCAATGAAACTAGTAACTGGTTCTGTATAGTTTTTGAAAGTAATTTTCAGTTACTTAAAATCAGGTTACTCACAGGTGGTGGGCTAGACATTTTAATTAACATGCTTTTTTGGGTGATAAACACAATTTCGGTGTATGAATATAACTGCACCAGGTTACCACACTTCAATATATCACGCCATATTTTTAATGCAAGGGGAAAAAAACAAACATTTATGTTCTAAGACTTTGCCCAATTTCCTGCCTCCTGGAAGATTTTATGTTTGTGATTCCAGTAACACTTTCACTCCGGCTCAAGGGCAAAGCCCCATGCCCATACAACCAATGCAAGGTTCAATCTCAGAGCAATGATAGCTCTCTGGGTATTTTCTCCCATTTGGATACTGAGCAATTCATAATTGTTTACAGAGGTTGAACAAATCACATTCGCATCAGTATAAATTATTTTTAAAGCAAACTCACTGGTTTGAGGGTGTGATCCCTGGGCACGGACAAGGTTTGCAGTCATCGGAGGTTCCACCTCCGGCATCCCCATAGAAACCGGGCTTACATCGCTCACATCTCAGGCCCTGAGTGTTGTGATGGCAACTCTGGAGTGACACAACCAGACAAAGAAACGTCAATCACAGCCGACAACATTCTGAGACCATTACAATCTGATAAGAGTGCAAAAAGTTAAAATCCGAGATAATTCAGACAAGGTGTGCAACCAGAAGGGTCACATGTCAACGCACGCTTCCTCCCTCCCCCTCCCTCCCTTCCTCCCATCCCCTCCCTCCCTCTGCCCCTCTTCCATCCCTCCCCCTCCTCTCCCCTCCCTCCCTCTCGAGCTACCAGTGGGCGGCCAGGGAAATGGTCTTGTATCAAAATAGCAATTGTATGTGAAGCATATTTTAAAAATGCTGCTAATTTCAACTCCTGTTGAAATCTGATGTTGATCAAGAGCGGACTGAATGGTATAATACACAGATAGGCCACAGAATAGCTGACAGAAAATGGAAATTTAATGTGGCTAAATTATATCGATGGTAGCACTTATTTATTCACTGAGACTGATCAATGGCAGACTTTCCATTAAACGAGGGGCCTGGTAGGGAAGGAACATCTCGGGAATACTCTTTATTCATGGCACTCTCCCATTTTATACTCTACTTACACACATGGCAGCAATTTGGCATTTTATTAAAGAACCATTAGTTTTATGGCCTTAAATAGGGCCTGCCTCCTTGCTAGGCCAATGACCCCAGCAATGGAGAACATCCGATGTGGCCGGGAACATCTCCCTCTCCCTGCACAGTTCAGGGTCCCTCGCTCAACATATCCACGTCAGCGCGAAAACCGCCGTGGGTATTATTTCCTTCCGTATACCGTCAACAGAAAGTGCTCACCATAAACTATCACTCCCGTTTAGCCAAGTATCAAGCCTACTTAACCACTCAACTGCAAAACAGCTTTGATACGCATTTTTAAATGTTTAAACGCCACTAATTCTGGAACCATTTCAAAGCTGAAAAATAGAGAACAAAATTGTGCAAAGTTCCCCGAGTGAAAACATTGCGGCACCCAAAGCAGTGCTGTAAACAAGCGATTCACCGAGGGACATTACAGGTTTAGCAAGTCATGTAATCCCAGGTCATTCATGGGTTGGAATATTGTGGAACACACTCTTGGCTTTCACTCCCCCCAGCTCCTCACGATTTCAATTAGCCATCCTGCAAACCAACACGAGCTCCATGTGGCCATGGTTAAACTGACTGTGTAAAACGGGCCATAGCGAATCAGCAGCTCGTTCAACAGCACTCCCGATTTCTATCTCCATTTCAACGCGCAATGAAGTCAAAATGACACCAAAGTTTCTCGAAGCTGCCTATTTCAAATAGATTTGTGATAACTCAAATGTCGCAAGATTTGACAAGATTTGAGTTGCAAGTCAGTGTGTGAGGAGATGCAGCTCCCGAGTGAACAGCCGATCTCGATAGTGCTGCCAGAGGGCACCAAGTAAAGGGCAGGCACACCGTACAGGACAGGACGTAAAGCACCGAGACCAGCTATCCTCCGCACTGCATAGCTTCTGGACAATCATTATAAGGTTACCCTTGACAGAGCTTTTAGAGGAGAACTCGGGACTTGTTTGAGAGAACAGGAGGACGCAGGAATAGGAAATGAATCAATGCCTTCAATGTTATGTTCAAGTCCCCAATAATCCTGCACAGACAGTGCAGGATCTGACTAGTGTTCCCATACTAAAAGGGAGGGCCGCTTACCCATGAAAACCGTTGAGACAATAAACGGATGAGATCATTCTAAAGATTAAAACAGATGCAACATTGGCTAGAATTTGGCTCATTTCTATGGGTGATTTTAATTGGCCCAGAATTGCTGCAGAGATAAACGAGCGAGACTACAGGAGTAGTCAGCAGTGAACTATCTGCTCCTGAAGTTACAAATAAAATCTTGCAGCAATGAAACAAAATCTGTGGTCGGAGTATATGGTACAAAATAAGTTTGTGTGACTGCTCTCAGGTTTATCATGCCCAACATGTGGTACAATATTTAGAACTGTTGATGTTAGATATGTTTGTGTTTATCATGTGTTCTCGGATTGTGGGTTTTGCTGGCAAAGCAGGGGTTCTTGGCCATCTCTAGTTGTCCTGAGCTAGTGGGCTCTTGAATCGCTACAATCCTTGTGGTGACTGTGGTGGGTGGGAATTCCCGGATTCTGACTCAGCGACCATAACAGGACGTTGATCTACGTCCAAGTCAGGATGGTGTGTGACTTGGTGCTGATCGAGTTCCCATTGCATTTCTGCTCTGGGTCGTCCTGTGGTACAGCTCGCACGGGAGCGAGATTCATCTCCAAGCAACCGCGGCGAGTTGCTGCAGTGGGATCCTGTCAATTGTACGTACCGCAGCCCCAGTGTGCTGGGTGCTGAGGCCAATGGCAGGCCACCAATCAAGTGCCCTGGGTGGTCTTCAGCTTCGTGAGAGCTACTGCAGCTGCACCCACCCAGGTGAGTGGTGAATATTCTATAAACACCTGATCTAAGCCTTGTCGATGGTGGGGAAGTGTTTGAGGGCTCAGGAGGTGAGACACTCGTCACAGAGCACGAAGTTAGCAATATGGCTGGTCCAGCTCAGCTTCTGGCCATTGGTGACCCCTGGGGGGGTCGCAGAGGGTGAGGGACTCCAGGACAGAGGTCAACGTGACATGGCAAGATGGTCTGCGTGCAGTTATGCAGTGTGAGTGTTACCTGCCACTTGTCGGCAGCGTAGTGGCTATGTTACAGGACTACTAACCCAGAGAGTGCGAGTTCAAATCCCACAGTGGCAACCTGAGAATTTGAATTCCATTTATAAAGGCTGGTATCAGTAAAAGTGACTATGAAGCTGTTGGACTGTCAGAAAATCCCAGCTGGCTCACTGAAGTTTTTTAGGGACAGAAATCTGCCGTACGTGGCCTGCATGTTACTGCAGTCCCACACCAACTCTGAATTACCCAGCAAGCCACTCAATTGTATCAAACTCTACCGACACCTTATTAGGGCAAGTACCAACTTCAGGCCTTGCCAGCGATGCCCACATCCCGAGAATGAACTTTAAAAGTTGCCCAAACCTGGATGTTACCCAGGTCCTGCAGTAGGCTGGCATGTGCTGTTGTTGTGACGAGCTGTGAATTTTGCTGAACACTGTGGAAGTTTACGCGTCGGTCCAGTAACTGACCTGGAATGCAGCAGGAAACTCGGCGAGTGCTGTTTTTTAAATTAATTCATGGGACGTGAGTGTCGCCGGCAAGGCCAGCATTTATTGCCCTCGAGGAGAAGGTGGTGAGTCGCCATTTCAGAGGGCAGCTAAAATTCAACCACGTTGTGGGTCTGGAGTCACATGTAGGCCAGACCAGGTAAGGACGGCTGATTTCCTTCCCTAAAGGACCCGAGAGGGTTTTTACAGCAATCCTGTAGTTACATGGTCATCATTACTGATACTAGCCTTTTATTCCAGATTTTAAAATAATTAACGGAATTTAAATTCCCCAGCTGCCATGGGGGGATCGGGATCATTAGCCCAGGCCTCTGGATCACTGGTCCCATAACATAACCACCATGCAGGTTGCAGGCAACTCTCACTCTGTCACACAACGACAGATCTCCAACACTCTCACTACACCACCCTGCGACATGTTTCTAAACCGCTGAGGTGACAAGTTCATTGCCATCAGATACAGACTGTGCCATGAAAACAAGCCAGTCAGAAAAACATCACCCTTTCTCAAAGTCCCCAGCCAAGTTTGCACATAACGTATCGATCAGTTTTAACATATTGATCAGTGTTTAGAGGTGAAGATGTATTTCATGTATTGATCCATACCAGGCATTTGCCGGTGTCTGCATCACAGTCGGAGTGCCCATTACAGTCACATTGTTCACATATTCCCAGGTACAGCCCGCTCGCTGTGCGCGTGTAGCCAAAGTCACATTCCTGCACGGAAGAAACAGTTTAAACATTCCGCAAAATTCTGTTTCAAAAATAAACAACATAAAGCTTAATTTTTTTTTAAACACTTAGTAAAATTATCACAAATAATTTTTTCTCATTTGGTGAAAAATTCAAACAAGAGAAACAATATTAAACATTCCATGTTTGCAAGTTGCTGTGTATGAGGACTAGTTATTTATACATTCTGTCTGACTGTGACATGCCAATATACGCAGTAGGATAGCACTCTCGGAATTCTGAACTCCGGTTTTGTATCAAAAAGGTTTTCCCAATGTGGAAAAGGAGTTTGCCTGTGGAGCGCTTCGGACTGTCGCGACGTGCAAGTCCTTCCTTGCTTTTACCTGACAGGATGTTCCCTTGTAGCCTCCTGGGCAGACACACTCCTCCACCTCAACCGCTTGTTCCTGTCCAGTGGGATGTGGCACTGCAATATCCATGTGGATTTGTGATATTCTGTAAATGAACAGCTGCAATTAAAATCCAAACATTGCAGGACTTCTGCAAATAGTTTGGTTTCTTTCCCTCATTCACTGCGACCTACAGAGAGAATTTCAATTTGAATGTCTATCCAATCTGGAGTGGATTGCTCTCTGACAACACAATTTATATTTCACTAAACCACTTCTCCAAACAATCTTCTTTTTTTTGAGTGTAATTCAACCTCCACATAAAAAGAACTCTAAACCTCCACCACACGGGACACGATGGCGAGGGACAGGAGCCCGATTCACCAAGCCATTGATCTGCAAGTGGAGCAGTCCTTCTGGAACGATGCATCCACAGAGAAACTGAACAAATGCAGGAATACTCAAACCACAGCGTCTTTGGGAACAAGTTTTAGGACAAAGAACTCTCATGTCCCCTACCCCCACTCACCCCCCACCCCACAATCCTTTTATACGTCAGCTGGACAATTTACAAACGATTTTCTACAAGTTGGAAGTTTCTTGGGTGCTTTCAGCGATGTTGTGAGGAGGCCCAACATCTCCAGTCAACCTTGATCTCCGAATGGCGGCATCGATGTGACAGGGACTGGCTTTTTGTTTTGTTCTGGGACACTAAGCCAACCTCTCCATTCAGAGCCAGGCAGATAACTCTTATTCCTGGCCCGGCAGTGGACAATGCACAAACCACAGTGAAGAGCTTCCACAGGCACCAGTGCTTTCAAGTTGAATTATTCAGGGATCTGTCAATACTCAACCTGCTTTCCGTCGTCCCTTCAGTATAACTTGCTCGGATCATGAAAACTTTAATATCGGCCAAAGCCATCAGGAGATGTTCTCTGGTGGAAGGTTGGCCATCTGCTCGTCGCCACGCCGACTAAGAAAATAAACAAGATCACTTGTGAATCATTGAAAATCGACACAAATAGACAGCGTGCACTTTCTTCACAAATCAAACAAAAGAATTGAAGATATCAGAGAATGCAGCGAAATCACACTAATGGGGGTCTTCATCAGCATTTATCATCCCCTCTAGCGTTCTTACAGCAATGGCAATTCATGCCGTGACCGAGAGGCTAGTGCTGTTTTGCAATCAACTTAGAGACACATGAGGAAATGAGTTGGACTATTGAGAGAGGGTCCACCTGGGGGTAAGACTAAGCAGACCGAATCAGCCCATCCCGGAGGTTGCAAGTTGATTGCAGCGATTGGCAGCAAGAGGCCAATCTCACCACAACCCAATCTGGTAGCTACACCATAACCTTGAGTCTTCAGTTAAGCTCGAGTGAGCTTATGATCTGAAGCATCTATTATGTAATTCCAGACGTTACTAATGAAAGTAAATCCGTAGAGGCTACTTAGATATCAGGTGGTGTCTAGACAGTAGATAACACAAAAAACAGGAGCAGGAGTCGGCCATTCAGCCCCTTGAGCCTGCTCCGCCATTCAATAAGATCATGGCTGATCTGCTATCTCAACTCCACCTTCCCTCGCTATCCCCTAGTAATTCTTCTGTTAAGCATATACTGTGCAAAATTCATAAGCACAATTTAATTATTACATCAAAAATGAACAACTACATACACAGGAAAACTGACTGTACTCAACTGCCCTTTCCCTCCATTTCACAGAACTGCACCTACATTTTGATGGAAGGCCATAGCGATCAAGGGAAGATCGCTGCACATCATCAAAGGGAACTCCCACAGGCACAGGTCCAGGGAGTGGCTAGAAGCAGTGCTGCTCATGACATGTTAGGACACACAGGGAAGGACGACGATATTTGGGCAAAACTGGCCGCTTTAGACCCAACGTCGGGGTAAGCTGAGTGACCCGAGAGCAGCAGCCAAGAGGAAAACAATAAAGAATTTCCTGAAATCTTTCCCACTCTTAACGGATTAAAAATTCCTGCTGCCCTGAAGACGATTGGTGGCCCCAAGCCAACACGTGTCCCACCACCAGCACTCCACAAAGGTGTGGGCCCAAATAATCTTTACATATTGCAGTAAGAATAAAGCAAATCGTATAACAATATACTGTGTTTAAATGAAATATATCTGACTAGGGTCCCAGGAATGGACCCGATAGACCCATGCATTAACCCCGGGGATGGACCCTACAGACCCGTGCATTAACCCCAGGAATGGACCCTTTAGACCCATGCATTAACCCCGGGAATGGACCCTACAGACCCGTGCATTAACCCCGGGGATGGACCCTACAGACCCGTGCATTAACCCCAGGAATGGACCCTAGAAACCCGTGCATTAACCCTGGGAATGGACCCTACAGACCCATGCATTAACCCCGGAAATGGACCCTACAGACCCGTGCATTAACCCCGGGAATGGACCCTAGAAACCCGTGCATTAACCCCGGGAATGGACCCTAGAAACCCGTGCATTAACCCCGGGAATGGACCCTAGAAACCCGTGCATTAACCCCGGGAATGGACCCTAGAAACCCGTGCATTAACCCCGGGAATGGACCCTAGAAACCCGTGCATTAACCCCGGGAATGGACCCTAGAAACCCGTGCATTAACCCCGGGAATGGACCCTAGAAACCCGTGCATTAACCCCGGGAATGGACCCTAGAAACCCGTGCATGGACCCTAGAAACCCGTGCATTAACCCCGGGAATGGACCCTATAGACCCGTGCATTAACCCCGGGAATGGACCCTATAGACCCGTGCATTAACTCGAAGCTCTTGCACTACCCACAGTGGGTGGATCTAAAAGTGGACTATCCACGTCTCAGAATTGAATCAGCAAAGGCAATCTATTGTCCACACAAGTGTTGACAGGAAAAACATTGCACAATCTCAAATAAAGTCCATATATGACGGGTTAAAGAATTGCAATGACATCTTACTTCTCTGAAGGGGACAGAGAAGGTTGCAGGAACGCCGGGTTTGGGTCTCTGAGCAGTGTAGTGCTCCAGGAAGATGCTGTTGCCTTGTAGAATAACATCGGGCATGGCAGTGATGGGTGTGGAGCCAGGAGAGACATTGTGCAGGATGGTGTAATGTAATTCCCCTCCATAAGAAGTAACCTATCGAAATGGACAGAGGCAGGAAGCAATTAACAAGTGTAAAAAAAAGAGGCAGGAACCAGTAATTGCAACTTGTTGAAAGCGCGTCAATATAGCCATCCCCAAATCAGATCACGTGTTGTGCAGAATCAGTTCGGGCAGCATCTTTGGGAACTGGATATGTTGACAGAACAACGGAAACCAAACAAACATTATTCTTTCCCTACAATAAAATCATTAAATGAAGCACTTAAACACTTGCACAATTATCCTCATGATAGTTGATTTCAGAAGGAAACTGTGAAATGACCTGCTGAGCCCACGCTCCTCATTGTCAGACCACAGGTCAATACGAAGGGTCATTGGCTAAGTGTGAGGAATACTCGGCCTTTGCCCGGCCCGGTCTGGCTGTAGCCAGGATCCTGAGCAGTTGCATAGGTCTCCTCAGCCCCAGGTTGGGTCTGGAAGTTGGTGCCTTTGAAAGGAGACATCTGCAGGGACCCTAGTTGGTGGGGTGAGGAATTAAATATAAACAGGAAATGCCAAAGGCAGTTTGCGAGCAAGAGGACCAAGCTGCAGGAAATTAGGTGGAAGTTGAACAACATCCAAAGAATATATTGGAGGCTAGTAATTTTAACATTCTCTCTTGCATCTTTGACCTTTCCAAACAAACGAATACATAAACTGGAGGTGGGATTAAATATTGAGGCCAACTAGGACCACACAACAGACAATCAGAAGCCGAGGGCTCACAACTCTTGCTCTGTCTCAATAGTGCATCCACTTGCATCCACCAGCAATGGCTGCCCAGGTCAGGCGGATCTGTGTTTACCTTATCGCCTTTAAACCGATCAGGCAGTACCCAGTAGTAGATGTCCCGAGGGACCGTATCGAAGGCCGCAAAAGTCAGTTCACTCAGCGTGCTGATCTCAACTCCTTCAGTGATCCTCTGAGTGTCTGCCATGTTTGTCAACGTGTAAAGATTCCTCGCCTGCTCATCATAAACAGCTCGGACCTTGCAAAGAACAAACAACACAATGAAATCCCGGCACAGTGAGGAACTGCAGGCAAATCTAACAGTCACATTTATTTACAACTACTTCAACTTAAACCCCATCATATCAGTATGGTTAGAATAGTCCGTACCCCCCCCCCCCAGGACAGCCATTTTCAGATATGATCCATCACAGAAACTTTTACATCATTCTTACTCTTTGTGACTGGAAGGATGTATCCAGTGGGGTTCCGCAGGGCTCAGTACTAGGTCCCTTGCTTTTTGTGGTATATATCAATAATTTAGACTTCAATGTAGGGGGTATGATTAAGAATTTTGCAGATGATACAAAAACTGGCCGTGTGGTTGATAGTGAGGAAGTGCGGACTGCAGGAAGATATCAGTGTACTGGTCAGGTGGGCAGAAAAATAGCAAATGGAATTCAATCTGGTTAAGTGTGAGCTAATGCATTTGGGGAGGTCTAACAAGGCAAGGGAATACACATTAAATGGTACGACACTGAGCAGTGTAGAGGAACAAAGGGACCTTGGAGTGCAGGTCCACAGATCCCTGAAGGGAGCAGGCCAGGTAGATAAGACACAAGGGATAATTTGTTTTTTAGCCCAGACATGGAATGCAAGAGCAGGGAGGTTATGCTTGAACTGTATAAAACACTGGTTAGGCCACAGCTGGAGTACTGTGTGCAGTTCTGGTCACCACATTACAGGAAAGATGTGATTGCACTAGAGAGGGTGCAGAGGAGATTTACGAGGATGTTGCCTGGACTGAAGAATTTTAGCTATTTTTAAGCTATCCAGGAAACATTGGATAGGCTGGGTTTGTTTTCTTTGGAACAAAGGAGGCTGAGGGGAGACCTTATTGCGGTGTATAAAATTATGAGAGGCCTGAATAGAGTGGATAGGAAGGACCTGTTTCCCTTGGCAGAGGGGTCAACAACCAGGGGGCATAGATTTAAAGTAATTGGTAGAAGGTTTAGAGGGGATTTAAGGGGAAATTTCTTCACCCAGAGTGTGGTGGGGGTCTGGAACTCACTGCCTGAAAGGGTAGTAGAGGCAGAAACCCTCACCACATTTAAAATGTACTTGGATGTGCACTTGAAGTGCCGTAATCTACAGGGCTACGGACCAAGAGCTGGAAAGTAGGATTAGGTTGGATAGCTCTTGGTCGGCCGGCGTGGACACGATGGCCTCCCTCCGTGCTGTAAACTTCTACGATTCAATGATTCACACTACATGATATCACAATAATGCTGCTGAGGGATTAAAATAGATTGTTATTGCTTATTATATATAGCTCAAGTCCATATTATACAAGCTCTTCAATAGGTAATACAGTTTTAAACAAAATCCTTCCTCCTTGTTTTATTATACAAGTGTGTGCGTGGTGATTTGGAACACTAAGACTATCCCATTGGGCTAGCTTTCAAACTTGCCTTCACTCCTCAAACAGAACCATGTTCTACATAGCCTTCCAAATCCCCCCAGCTTCAGAATGTCGCTGGAAGAATTGGCCAACAAAAACACTGAGATTTTCCTTCAAGGTTAGAAATCATCCCAAATGTCAATAAAGTTGCTGAAGGGTTAAAGCTTGATTGCAAATGCTGAGGGTGGATACACAGGTTTTTCCTTGAAGCGTGAAATTCTGCAAGGACTAATTTGTGCCTAGTCCGAGCTAGAATCCCCCACATGGAACACACAACGTCGCAAGAGCCTCGGTACAAATGGCCTGTTTAAGCAGGCTTCCAGGAACAAATTGAGGTGAATTCCCGGGAGAGGAAAATTAACCAGAGGAAGAGATGCACAATTATTCCCTCACCACCTGCCCTCGAGCAAGTTGAACGATCAGACCAATAACATGGCTGAGAACCTGGTCAGGTATCGAAGAATCCAGCAATTCCCTAACGCTCTGTCAGAGGGGTGAACACGCTGCTGCTTGTACACCCACCTGGTCTCGGTGCCATGAGGAACTGGCACACTCTTTGCTGGTCCCCATGCAGAAACATTTCAGGCAACCGTCCACGTTGGAATCATCCAAGTTGAAGAACCCAGTCGAGCATTCATCACATCGCCTTCCAACAACATTCGGCTGTAAAAGGCCAACACAGGAAGAGCTTTATAATTGTCAGGACAGAGCGGGGCCCGATTATAATCGTCAGGCTGGAGCGGGGCCCGATTATAATCGTCAGGACAGAGCGGGGCCCGATTATAATCGTCAGGCTGGAGCGGGGCCCGATTATAATCGTCAGGCTGGAGCGGGGCCCGATTATAATCGTCAGGACAGAGCGGGGCCCGATTATAGTCGTCAGGCTGGAGCGGGGCCCGATTATAATCGTCAGGACGGAGCGGGGCCCGATTATAATCGTCAGGCTGGAGCGGGGCCCGATTATAATCGTCAGGACAGAGCGGGGCCCGATTATAATCGTCAGGCTGGAGCGGGGCCCGATTATAATCGTCAGGACAGAGCGGGGCCCGATTATAATCGTCAGGACAGAGCGGGGCCCGATTATAATCGTCAGGCCGGAGCGGGGCCCGATTATAATCGTCAGGCTGGAGTGGGGCTCGATTATAATCGTCAAGAAAGAGCGGGTCCCGATTATAATCGTCAGGACGGAGCGGGGCCCGATTATAATCGTCAGGACGGAGCGGGGCCCGATTATAATCGTCAGGCCGGAGCGGGGCCCGATTATAATCGTCAGGACTGAGCGGGGCCCGATTATAATCGTCAGGACGGAGCGGGGCCCGATTATAATCGTCAGGCCGGAGCGGGGCCCGATTATAATCGTCAGGCCGGAGCGGGGCCCGATTATAATCGTCAGGCCGGAGCGGGGCCCGATTATAATCGTCAGGACAGAGCGGGGCCCGATTATAATCGTCAGTACAGAGCGGGGCCCGATTATAATCGTCAGGCCGGAGCGGGGCCCGATTATAATCGTCAGGACAGAGCGGGGCCCGATTATAATCGTCAGGCCGGAGCGGGGCCCGATTATAATCGTCAGGACAGAGCGGGGCCCGATTATAATCGTCAGGCCGGAGCGGGGCCCGATTATAATCGTCAGGACAGAGCGGGGCCTGATTATAATCGTCAGGCCGGAGCGGGGCCCGATTATAATCGTCAGGACAGAGCGGGGCCCGATTATAATCGTCAGGCCGGAGCGGGGCCCGATTATAATCGTCAGGACAGAGCGGGGCCCGATTATAATCGTCAGGCCGGAGCGGGGCCCGATTATAATCGTCAGGCCGGAGCGGGGCCCGATTATAATCGTCAGGACGGAGCGGGGCCCGATTATAATCGTCAGGACAGAGCGGGGCCCGATTATAATCGTCAGGCCGGAGCGGGGCCCGATTATAATCGTCAGGCTGGAGCGGGGCCCGATTATAATCGTCAGGACAGAGCGGGGCCCGATTATAATCGTCAGGACGGAGCGGGGCCCGATTATAATCGTCAGGCTGGAGCGGGGCCCGATTATAATCGTCAGGACAGAGCGGGGCCCGATTATAATCGTCAGGACGGAGCGGGGCCCGATTATAATCGTCAGGCCGGAGCGGGGCCCGATTATAATCGTCAGGCCGGAGCGGGGCCCGATTATAATCGTCAGGACAGAGCGGGGCCCGATTATAATCGTCAGGACGGAGCGGGGCCCGATTATAATCGTCAGGCCGGAGCGGGGCCCGATTATAATCGTCAGGACAGAGCGGGGCCCGATTATAATCGTCAGGCCGGAGCGGGGCCCGATTATAATCGTCAGGACAGAGCGGGGCCCGATTATAATCGTCAGGCCGGAGCGGGGCCCGATTATAATCGTCAGGACAGAGCGGGGCCTGATTATAATCGTCAGGCCGGAGCGGGGCCCGATTATAATCGTCAGGACAGAGCGGGGCCCGATTATAATCGTCAGGCCGGAGCGGGGCCCGATTATAATCGTCAGGACAGAGCGGGGCCCGATTATAATCGTCAGGCCGGAGCGGGGCCCGATTATAATCGTCAGGCCGGAGCGGGGCCCGATTATAATCGTCAGGACGGAGCGGGGCCCGATTATAATCGTCAGGACAGAGCGGGGCCCGATTATAATCGTCAGGCCGGAGCGGGGCCCGATTATAATCGTCAGGCTGGAGCGGGGCCCGATTATAATCGTCAGGACAGAGCGGGGCCCGATTATAATCGTCAGGACGGAGCGGGGCCCGATTATAATCGTCAGGCTGGAGCGGGGCCCGATTATAATCGTCAGGACAGAGCGGGGCCCGATTATAATCGTCAGGACAGAGCGGGGCCCGATTATAATCGTCAGGACAGAGCGGGGCCCGATTATAATCGTCAGGACAGAGCGGGGCCCGATTATAATCGTCAGGACGGAGCGGGGCGCGATTATAATCGTCAGGCTGGAGCGGGGCCCGATTATAATCGTCAGGCCGGAGCGGGGCCCGATTATAATCGTCAGGACGGAGCGGGGCCCGATTATAATCGTCAGGCCGGAGCGGGGCCCGATTATAATCGTCAGGACGGAGCGGGGCCCGATTATAATCGTCAGGACGGAGCGGGGCCCGATTATAATCGTCAGGCTGGAGCGGGGCCCGATTATAATCGTCAGGCCGGAGCGGGGCCCGATTATAATCGTCAGGACAGAGCGGGGCCCGATTATAATCGTCAGGACGGAGCGGGGCCCGATTATAATCGTCAGGACAGAGCGGGGCCCGATTATAATCGTCAGGACAGAGCGGGGCCCGATTATAATCGTCAGGCCGGAGCGTGGCCCGATTATAATCGTCAGGACGGAGCGGGGCCCGATTATAATCGTCAGGCCGGAGCGGGGCCCGATTATAATCGTCAGGACGGAGCGGGGCCCGATTATAATCGTCAGGACAGAGCGGGGCCCGATTCTAATCGTCAGGACAGAGCGGGGCCCGATTCTAATCGTCAGGACAGAGCGGGGCCCGATTATAATCGTCAGGACAGAGCGGGGCCCGATTATAATCGTCAGGACGGAGCGGGGCCCGATTATAATCGTCAGGACGGAGCGGGGCCCGATTATAATCGTCAGGCCGGAGCGGGGCCCGATTATAATCGTCAGGCAGGAGCGGGGCCCGATTATAATCGTCAGGCCGGAGCGGGGCCCGATTATAATCGTCAGGCTGGAGCGGGGCCCGATTATAATCGTCAGGACGGAGCGGGGCCTGATTATAATCGTCAGGACAGAGCGGGGCCCGATTATAATCGTCAGGACGGAGCGGGGCCCGATTATAATCGTCAGGACGGAGCGGGGCCCGATTATAATCGTCAGGACGGAGCGGGGCCCGATTATAATCGTCAGGACGGAGCGGGGCCCGATTATAATCGTCAGGACGGAGCGGGGCCCGATTATAATCGTCAGGACAGAGCGGGGCCCGATTATAATCGTCAGAGTAGGGCCCGATCAGACCCGCTCACACACCCTGGGCACTCACATTCAAAAACACGCAACAAAACTAAAAGATTCTAACGATAACCACAGTCCTTTTGTTACAAAATGATTTTAAAAAGAATTCCCGATAGTAAGGCTCTTTCTTCCAATATCTTGATCATGTCACATTAAACGTCAAAGCAAGTTATGAAAAGTACTGTTTTCATTCTGTTTCATTGTCCCAGTCAATGTTGCCGCTAATTGTCTCCACGTGTGTGGCTCCTTTAAGGCCCATTGGAATTATCGCACGTGCGTGGTCTTCTCCCGCTATAATCTTGAATATTGCACCGTGTTGTCTCTATCCAGACCACAGCAGGAGCAGCTGCTTGGGGTGGGCTTGGGAAGACCAATGGCACTGTCGATTCCAAAATCAGTCTGTCAGCCCAGGATTTCACACTCCCAGAATAATCACTGGTTATCATCGTGTCTAGACTGGAGAAACTAGCGTTGTTCTCCTCAGGCCAGAGAAGGCTAACGGGTGATTTAAAAAAGGTCTTCAAAATGATGAGGGGTTTTGATAAAGTAAATAGAGGGACTGTTTCCACGGGCAGAATGCTCGGTAACCAGAGGACACAGATTTAAGGTCACGGGCGAAAGCACCAGAGGCGAGATATGGAGAATGTGTTTTTACACGAACAGTGATGCCTCAAAGGGTGGTCTCCTTCTGTGCGATATCATTCAGTGCTGGGACCCCAACTAGTTACAATCTATATTAACCACTTGGAAGAAGGGACTGAGTGTAACGTAGCCAAGTTTGCTGATGACACAAAGATGGGAGGAAAAGCAATGTGTGAGGAGGACACAAAAAATCTGCAAAAGGACATAGACAGGCTTAGTGAGTCGGCAAAAATTTGGCAGATGCAGT
Source organism: Pristiophorus japonicus (assembly GCF_044704955.1). NCBI lineage: Eukaryota > Metazoa > Chordata > Chondrichthyes > Pristiophoridae > Pristiophorus > Pristiophorus japonicus. The sequence goes on along the minus strand of NC_091994.1, from coordinate 62,722,368 downwards.
ATAATGTTAGAAAGTGTGAGGTCATGCACTTTGGCAGAAAAAAATCAAAGAGCAAGTTATTATTTAAATGGAGAAAGATTGCAAAGTGTTACAGTACAGCGGGACATAGAAACATAGAAAATAGGTGCAGGAGTAGGCCATTCGGCCCTTCGAGCCTGCACCACCATTCAATAAGATCATAGCTGATCATTCCCTTTCCTGCTTTCTCTCTATACCCCTTGATCACTTTAGCCGTAAGGGCCATATCTAACTCCTTCTTGAATATATCCAATGAACTGGCATCAACAACTCTCTGAGTGAAGAAGTTTCTCCTCATCTCAGTCCTAAATGGCTTACCCCTTATCCTAAGACTATGTCCCCTGGTTCTGGACTTCCCCAACATCTGGAACATTCTTCCTGCATCTGACCTGTCCAGTCCCGTCAGAATCTTACACGTTTCTATGAGAGCCCCCTCATCCGTCTAAACTCCAATGTATAAAGGCCCAGTTGATCCAGTCTCTCCTCATATGTCAGTCCAGCCATCCCTGGAATCAGTCTGGTGAACCTTTGCTGTACTCCTTCAATAAGCAAGAACGTCCTTCCTCAGATTAGTACTTGGGGTACTTGTGCATGAAACACAAAAGGTTAGTATGCAGGTACAGCAAGTGATCAGGAAGGCCAATGTTATCTTGGCCTTTATTGCAAAGGGGATGGAGTATAAAAGCAGGGAAGTCTTGCTACAGTTATACAGGGTATTGGTGAGGCCGCACCTGGAATACTGCGTGCAGTTTTGGTTTCCATATTTACGAAAAGATATACTTGCTTTGGAGGCAGTTCAGAGAAGGTTCACGAGGTTGATTCCGGAGATGAGGGGGTTGACTTATGGGGAAAGGTTGAGTAGGTTGGGCCTCTACTCATTGGAATTCAGAAGAATGAGGTGTGATCTTATGGAAATGTATAAGATTATGAGGGGGCTTGACAAGGTGGATGCAGAGAGGATGTTTCCACTGATGGGGGAGACTAGAACTAGGGGGCATGATCTTAGAATAAGGGGCCGCCCATTTAAAACTGAGATGAGGAGAAATTTCTTCTCTCAGAGAGTTGTGGATCTGTGGAATTTGCTGCCTCATAGAGTTGGGACATTGAATAAATTTAAGACAGAAATAGACAGTTTCTTAACCAATAAGGGAATAAGGGGTTATGGGGAGAGAGTAGGGAAGTGGACCTAAGTCTACGATCGGATCAGCCATGATCGTATTAAATGGCGGAGCAGGCTCGAGGGGCCACATGGTCTACTCCTGCTCCTATTTCTTATGTTCTTATTCTATGATCATGAAATTGTAACTTTGGTCTAAGTATGATCAGAATAGTTTCATAACATTTCAAGCAGGTCAACAATTTCAATAGAAGACAGAAAAGTAATCAGAGACAGGGTCCTTGAGCCAATAAAAGGTTTGGCGTGTCGGGGGTGATGACATTGAGCACCCTGCTCGGGTATCGGAAGCAACATCGTTGGGATATTACTGTTTGCAACACTGGATAGTATTAACAGACCTCGGTTAGATGGGATGGGCCGGCTTAACATCAGGAACTGGCAAATATCCAGCTGTGAATAGACCGAAAAGCATGGCATGCATTTGTCACTGGGGGGAGGAGGGAGAGCGGGGGGAGGGGGAGCGGGAGACGAAAGGAGGAAGAGCGGGGGGGGGGGGGAGGAGAGACGGGGAGGAGGGAGAGCGCGGGGGGGGGGGGGGGGAGGAGAGGAGAGTGGGGGGGAGGAGAGTGGGGGGGAAGGAAGGGAGGAGAGGGGAGAGCGGGGGGGGGGGGAGAGGAGAGGGGAGAGCGGGGGGGGGGAAAGAGGGGGGGGGAGGAGGGGAGGGAGAGGGGGAGGAGGGAGAGCAGAGGGGGGGGGGAGGAGAGCGGTGGTGGGGGGAGGAAGGGAGGAAGAGGGAGAGCGAGGGGGAGCAGGAGAAGGAGGGAGAGCGGGGGAGGAGGAAGAGCGAGGGAGGTGGGGGGAGAGGAGGGGAGGGAGAAAGAGCGAGGGGGGGGGGGGGAGAGCGGGGGGGGAGGAGGGGGGGGAAGGTGTATAGACAGGCACAGAGCGAAGGGGAATGTGACGGAGACACATGCAGAGCGAGAGAGGTCATTTGGCCAAGGGTGTGACACACCCAAACACTAGATTACAGCGGATATTAAAATCACTATTGGAGTACCAAACTCACAATTCAGAAAGTGGAAATTAAAAAGTACAAAAAAATTATTGTGTATTTGTAAAATTCCAATATGACTGAACCAGAGACACATAAAGTAGCAAGCACTGAGAACAGGCCATTGGCCAGACACAGGGCGTCTCTTTCGCTGTTGATACAATGGCCTTGATTGACTCGAGCATGTTCCATGCTCTTTGCATCCACTGCATTCTCGATAGGTCCTGTGTAATACTGCCAGGTCCAGAGCCCAGGCCTAGCAATGCCCATCACCCTCACTGCCTCACCATTACAACATACCTTACACAGGCACGATCCGCCCAATGGCTTTGTGGAGTCTGTTCCTCTGTTGTCACAATTGGAAATATTGCCTGCTTTAATAACAAAATAAACTCTCTTAGGAATTCTTCCCTGCATTATAACAAAGCATGTCAAGGTTACAACAATTAATAACAGAATGATTCCTACATTACAATGGGGACTACACGTCAAAGGTACTTACTGAAGTGCTTGGGAGGTGCAGAGGCCGTGAAAGGCGCTATATACATGCAAGCTTATTCTTTAGCATACGGGTCCCTGTGCTGGAGAATGGGAAGATGTAGGAACAGTATCGGCACACAAAACCTGGGACATCACACAGAGCAAATGCATCGCTCTATTTCACAGAGTACCCTTCACCATACCACCCACATCTTCCCATATCCCACACTGATGATCTGGGCCTGACTGCCAAACACTGAGCACAGTGCTGCCTCTGTAACCTCTGGGAACTGGAGTGAGATGGAAACAACCTGACCTCAGCTCCTTGAGATTTGACTTCACCAGGATAGAAGCTTTGTTCCATGTGTTTGGCTTGATTGAGACCAATGGCCCTGAGAGGGATTAATCCCACTCCCAACAGGCAGCCCACACACATTGTTTTTTATATTTGTTCCTGGGATATGGGCATCGCTGGCAAGGCCGGCATTTATTTATTTATTTTTTTTTTTTTAATTCATGTCCAATCGTTATCCAATCGTTACAATTCTTTGTCAAACGCCAGAGGTCACCCTGCACCAGTCAAGGATCACTCTGCGCCAATGCTCTTAGCCAAAAGGCATAGAGCCACTGCACCGTTCCTGGAAGTACTGCAATACCAGGTTCGTGCCATGGAGGTGGATGGGTCAGGTCCCCCACACACCTCCGTGGAGGTGGATGGGTCACCAATCCCACCCACCTCCTGTTTACAAAAATGTAAGCATATACCTTCCTGACCAGGGAGGAACCACCCGGACGTCATGGTGGCTGGCCAGGTTAGTTATGCAGATCTTAGCCGAGAGGCAAGGCCGGCATTTATTGCCCATCCCTAAGTGCCCCTTGAGAAGGTGGTGGTGAGCTGCCTTCTTGAACCGCTGCAGTCCGTGTGGTGAAGGTGCTCCCACATTGCTGTTAGGGAGGGAGTTCCAGGATTGTGACCCAGCGACGATGAAGGAACGGCGATATATTTCCAAGTCAGGATGGTGTGTGAATTCGGGGGGGGGCGGGGGGGGAACGTGGAGGTGGTGGTGTTCCCATGCGCCTGCTGCTCTTGTCCTTCTAGGTGGTAGAGGTCGTGGGTTTGGGAGGTGCTGTTGAAGAAGCCTTGGCGATTTGCTGCAGTGCATCTTGTAGATGGTACACACCGCAGCCACGGTGCGCCGGTGGTGGAGGGGGTGAATGTTGAAGGTGGTGGATGGGGCGCCAATCAAGCGGCTGCTTTGTCCTGGATGGTGTCGAGCTTCTTGAGTGTTGTTGGAGCTGCACTCATCCAGGCAAGTGGAGAGTATTCCATCACACTCCTGACTTGTGCCTTGTAGCTGATGGAAAGGCTTTGGGGAGTCAGGAGGTGAGACACTTGCCGCAGAATACCCAGCCTCTGACCTGCTCTTGTAGCCACAGTATTTATGTGGCTGGTCCAGTTCAGTTTCTGTAAATGGTGACCCCCAGGATGTTGATGGTGGGGGATTCGGCGATGGTAATGCCGTTGAATGTCAAGGGGAGGTGGTTAGACTCTCGCTTGTTGGAGATAGTCATTGCCTGGCACTTGTGTGACGCGAATGTTACTTGCCACTTATCAGCCCAAGCCTGAATGTGGGAGTTTGGTTGAATATTAGTGTCGGTGAAATGATGGCAGTTCATTTATAGTGAACCCTGATACTGAAGGAATGCTCTGTGGTTGGAGTGTCAGCTGTGGCTCAGTGGGCAGCACTCTCGCCTCGGAGTCAGAAGGTTGTTGGTTGAAGTCCCACTCCAGGGACTGGAGCACAAAAATCTAGGCTGACACTCCAGTGCAGTGCTGAGGGAGTGCTGCACTGTCAGAGGTGATGTCTTTTGGATGGCACGTTAAACCGAGGCCCCGCCTGCTCTCTCAGGTGGGTGGAAGAGATCCCATGGCACTATTTTGAAGAAGAGCAGAGGAGTTCTCCCCGGTGTCCTGGCCAATATTTATCCCTCAATCAACATAACAAAAAAATAGATTATCTGGCTCATTATCACATTGATGTGTGTGGGAGCTTGCTGTGCACAAATTAGCTGCCGTGTTTCCCACATTACAACAGTGACTACACTTTGAAAAATACTTCATTGGCTATGAAGCGCTTTGAGACATCCAGTGGTTGTGAAAGGCGCTATATAAATGCATATGTCTTTCTTTTCTTTTTCATATAATCTGCTCGGTTTCAGGCACTGTCCGATGGACCAACTCAGTGGCATTTTGGCAATAACAAGCTCGGAGCTTCGTAGCGTGGATTTTATGAAGGGGCACATTAATCTAACTGGGGGATTGAATTTGACGCAACAGAGAGAGTTAAGCCAACAGTCCAGTTTGCTGGAACTCACCACTTGGTTTACATTTCCCCCCAGGAGTCATTGGGTTTCCTTCGTAGCCAGCAGCACACCTGCAGAAAAACAGCAAGCACAGGTTAGAGCAAAAACACGCAAAAACACGCAAGAGAAATGGGTGTTGTGGAAAGACCCTTTCACCTACGTTTCACAGCGACGGCCGGTGTAGCCCACTTCACAAGTATCGCACGTCGGCCGCTCATCCGTGTCCAGGAAGCAGCTCTCCGAGAATCTGCAGAAAAGCACAAGCATCAGGACAGTGCTTGCAATCACTCCCAAATCTAACATGCAGGCTGCCAGTGTTAACAGCACTTTCATTATTTAACCCACCTGCAGCCCAAAGCACTTCCTCCGCGACTCAGACACCATCACACAGAGTGTGATACACACCGGATATACCTGCTCAATAGGGCATACTGAAGGTCAGATAGACTCTTCAACTCGGGGGAGGGAGAGGGAGAGGGAGCAGGGGCAGAGGGAGGGGGGAAGGGGCAGAGGGAGGGGGGAAGGGGCAGAGGGAGGGGGGAAGGGGCAGAGGGAGGGGGGAAGGGGCAGAGGGAGGGGGGAAGGGGCAGAGGGAGGGGGGAAGGGGCAGAGGGAGGGGGGAAGGGGCAGAGGGAGGGGGGAAGGGGCAGAGGGAGAGGGGGAAGGGGCAGAGGGAGAGGGGGAAGGGGCAGAGGGAGAGGGGGATGGGGCAGAGAGAGCGGGGGAGGGGGAGGGGATGTTCGGGTTGGGAGAGGGCGGCAGAGGGAGGGGGGAGAGGAACAGGGAGGGGAGGGGGGAAGTGCAGAGTGGGGTGGAGAGAGTGGGGGGCAGAGGGAGGTGGATAGCGAGGGGAGGGAGGGGATGTTGGGGCAGTGGGGCAGAGGCGGAGGGGACGAGGAGGGGGGGGCGCGGAGGGACAAACGCAGGCTGAGATAAGATAATAATCAGCTGCTGGGAGCAGCAAGAAAGAGGAACATAAGAAATAGGAGCAGGAGTGGGCCATTTTGCCCCTCGAGCCTGCATCACCATACAATAAGATCATGGCTGATCCGATCATGGACTCAGGTCCACTTCCCTGCCCGTTCCCCATAATTCCCTTATCATTCACAAATCTGACTATTTCTGCCTTGAATATATTCAATGTCCCAGCTTCCACAGCTCTCTGGGGCAGCGAATTCCAAAGATTTACAACCCTTTGTGAGAAGAAAATAATCCTAACTTCCGTTGTAAATGGGCCTTATTCTGAAACTATGCCTCTAGTTCTAGATTCCCCCATGAGGGGAAACATCCTCTCTGCATCTACCCTGTCGAGCCTCCTCAGAATCTTATAAGTTTCAATAAGATCACCTCTCAGTCTTCTAAACTCCAATGAGTAGAGGCCCAACCTACTCAACCTTTCTTCATAAGTCAACCCCCTCATCTCCGGAATCAACCCAGTGAACCTTCTCTGAACTGCCTCCAATGCAAGTATATCCTTCCTTCAATCGGGAGACCAAAACTGTACGCAGTACTCCAGGTGTGGCCTCACCAATACCTGTACAGGTGTAGCAGGACTTCTCTGCTTTTATACTCTATCCCTTTTGCAATAAAAGCCAACATTCCATTTGCCTTCCTGATTACTTACTGTACCGGAATATTAACTTTTTGTGTTTCATGCACAAGGACCCCCAGGTCCCTCTGTATTGTAACACTTTGCAATCTCTCTCCATTTAAAAAATAATTTGCTTTTTTATTTTTCCTGCCCACATGGAATGTTTGATGGTCCCAACAGCTGATCAGCGCTCTCTCTCTCGCACACACCTCCCTCCAAAACTCACCAGTCGGGACATTTCTCTCTCTCTCTCATTTATTGAAGTGATCCTCTCCCTCTAACACAATCTCTCTCTGATTGGGCTGCTCCTCTTCTCTCCATCTTTTTCACCAACTCACACCAAGTACTCGCAGGTCAGGAATTAAAGTGCAGCTTCTCCATTCTGTCAAACCCCGCCCTTTAACGTCAACACCAGAACTCCGTGCTGCATCCTGGTGGCTATTTCCACTCAGCACATCAAGCTGAGGCTGCTCCGAGTCACACTGCCTATGTGTAAGCAGTCTCGTGCTATTGGCCGGCATGTATCAGGAAGTAAGTTCATAGGTCACCCATCAACCTGAAGGAGAGCAGAGACTTTAACTCCACCTGTCGGGGTAGATCCACATCAAGGGACCCACAGATCAGCAACAGCTAGTATTTATATAGTGTCTGTAATCTAGTAAAATGTCCCAAGGCATTTCACACAAGTATTAACAAACAAAATTTTACATGAGTCACATAAGGTGAAATTATCACAGATATTCAAAAGGTTGGTCAAAGAGATAGATTTTAAGGAGGAGAGAGAGGTAGAGAGACGGAGGGATTTAGGGAGGGAGTCCCAGAGCTTGGGGCCCGGGCAGCTGAAGGCAAGGCCACCAATGGTGGAGCGAGTAAATAGGGGTTGCACAAGGGGGCAGGATTAGAGGAGCGCAGACATCTCGGGGGGTTGTGGGGCTGGAGGAGATTACAGAGATAGGGAGGGGCGAGGCCATGGAGGGAATTGTAAACAAGGATGAGAATTTTAAAATCGAGGCGTTTAACCAGGAGCCAATGTAGGTCAGCGAGCACGGGGGTGATGGGTGATCGGGACTCGGTGCGAGTTAGGACACGGGGCAGCCGAGTTTTGGATGAACTCAAATTTATGAAAGGTTAAGATGGGAGGCTGTTCTGAAGAATGTTTGAATATTCAAGTCTCGATAACAAAGGCATGGATGACTTTCAGGGGATGAGCTGAGGCAGGACGATGTTAGGAAGGTAGAAGGCTGTGTGCTCAATTACAGTGGGACGTAGTTCTCATGCTGCAACTTCAAAAAAACAGCAAATACATTTTTGCAAAACAGCATATTATTAATTGCTGCATTTCTTGTGATGTATTCATGGACTGTGAGGATACCAGGAAGGACTACATCTGTATATGAGGCAGCTGGTGTCCGGCAGGATACAGCAAGGGTGCGGTAAGTGACCTCAATGTCCCCCCAGCATGGAAAAGGTCACCCAACTAGTGACCGCTGACCCTGGGTCAAATCTGCAAGCGGGATGTCAGTGGAGGCTGGGATCGGGTTCGGATTGAACAGCACGACAATAATTATTCATTCGATTCATACACGGGGAATCAGGCACAGGACAGGAGGGGAGTGGGAGTGGGAGTGGGAGTGGGAGTGGGAGTGGGAGTGGGAGTGGGAGTGGAACGTTAAATAGCAAGTGGTAAGTAAACGCACCAAAAGATGGATGAAAATAGGTCCCTGATTAATATGGAAACAATAAAGAACAATTTTAATCCCCTCCAAAATCTACACCAAATCTAACATCCGTGTCCAAGTTCTCAAAGTTTGTGTTCCAGCATAAGTTGTTTCACAGAGTTTTCCAGCTGTGTGACAGACCTCCTGTGGGGATCAGTTAACGGACATGGACACGGCATGCAGTCGTTGGGAGTTCCTCGAGTCGGGATGCCGAAGAATCCGGGCTTGCACTTCTCACAGTGCGGGCCTTCCGTGTTGTGTTGGCACTTCTGTCAGGTATGAAAGAAATGTTTTAACAGATAAAAAAGTCATTCAAAACCTTTAGCAAAATTCCCACAAGCAAACATGATTTACTTGGAAACTTTATCTCCATTCAACGCTCCTAAAGCATACCTGTCCCTCAATCCAAGATACGCAGATTATGAAATTACATATTCAACGGGAGCTGCATGTCAAGCCCAACACAAGCACCTAGATCACAACCATCACAATCCACCCTTCTTCAAAGGGTCTCCTCAGCTCTGATGAGGGGACTCCACTCAGAACATTAAGCTGCCATTTTTCTATTGAGATACTAACTGACATAAGAACATAAGAAATAGGAGCAGGAATTCGGCCATACAGCCCCTTGAGCCTGCTCTACCATTCGATCGATCATGGCTGATCTGATCTTGGGCTCAGCTCCACTTCCCGCTCCCCCTAATCCCTTATCGCTCAAAAATCTGTCTATCCACCTTAAATATATTCAATGACCCAGCCTCCACAGCTCTCGGGGGAAGAGAATTCCAAAGATTCACAGCCCTCTGAGAAGAAAAAATTCCTTCTCATCTCAGTTTTAAATGGGCGGCCCCTTATTCTGAGACAGTGCCCCCTAGTTCTAGTCTCCCCCACGAGGGGAAGCATCCACCTTAAATGTCTTCAACGAGCTGCTGTATATTTCTGGAATGTTCTGATTTTGCTGTGTGATTTGGCAGTTTTTGGCTCCGACCCCCAGTAGTACGGGTGCAAAGATTAGAGCAGTTGGCACGCTCCCTGAAGGTGGGGCCAGGAAGGAAATATCTCCAGTGCAGATGGGATGTTGTGTCCTGTGTCAGCAATGTGCTCAGAACAAGGGATGTTCTTCTGAATTGGGCTATCCTGTAACTGATCCCAGAGTTCTCAAAGATCCCCAAGGTGGGACATTCCTTTCCTGAGCACCAACATTCCTCACTTTCCCAGCGGATTGTTCTAACGGAGTGTCTCGCTGGGGTATTGCAGAGGGAACCACATTACTGTGGGCCCGGAGTCACATATAGGCCAGACCGGGAAGGGCCAGCAAGTTTCCTTCCCTAAAGGTGATAAGTGAACCGGTTGCATTTTTACGACAATCCAAGATCAAGGCCACTTTTACTGGTACCGTCTTTTTATTTGGGAAGTTCTGATTTGAAATTCTCAAACAGCCAGGGTGAGATCTGAACTCACGTTCTCTGGATTATTAGTAACATAGTGACTCCACTCCCGTATCCAGGATGCAACAAGTCCCCAAGGCTTCTTTGGCAGCATCTCCCAAACACACAGCACCCACCATGGACAAGGCCAACAGGCACACGGGAACACCAAGCTGCCCCCAAAAACCACACACCCTCCCGACTTGGAAATATATCGGCCATTCCTTCATCGTCGCTGGGTCACAATCCTGGAACTCCCTCCCTAACAGCACTGTGCGAGCACCTTCACCACACGGACTGCAGCGGTTCAAGAAGGCGGCTCACCACCACCTTCTCAAGGGCAATTAGGGATGGGCAATAAATGCTGGCTTGCCAGTGACACCCACATCCCAAAAATGGAAAAAGAACCTTTATTAGCTCCCCCCCTCAAAAAAAAATCACAAAAAGTAGCTCCCTTCACAAATCAATTCATCAAAAAATTCACTGAGTTACTGCGTGTAAATACGGCCTGAATTGAAACATTCAAAAGGGAATGATACCAACTCCTGTTTCAGCAGGGAACTCATCACACCCCCTGAAAAAAAGCAGATGACTGAAGAATCTGAATGCCCTTTCCTGCCCTGCCAGTCCCTTGTTCCGAATTACATGATATTCATTGAATGACTGTTTGCACCAGGATTAGCCACGATAGTTTTAAGTTCTTACCAGACAAATCCCTTCAACTTTGTCACAGGTGCTGGAGTGACCATTGCAGCTGCAGCCATCGCACACGCCCAAGTACGGTCCAGTTGCCACACGGTTAAATCCAGGGGCACAGATCTCACAGGACAGACCTTTGTAATTTTGGGGGCACCTGAAAACAAAGAGAGAAATTTTGCCCCGTGTACTTATTTGCTCCACTGGCCCACAAAAGCATGCTGGGCAGTTCTCTGTGCAAACGCATGGCAGCATGATAATTATTGTCAGTCGGGAACTTCCGAGAATATTTTGGCATGATTACTGTGCAAGAGCGGAGTTACTCCGGAGATGAGGGGGTTACTTTATGATGATAGATTGAGTAGACTGGGTCTTTACTCGCTGGAGTTCAGAAGGATGAGGGGTGATCTTATAGAAACATTTAAAATAATGAAAGGGATAGACAAGATAGAGGCAGAGAGGTTGTTTCCACTGGTCGGGGAGACTAGAACTAGGGGGCACAGCCTCAAAATACGGGGGAGCCAATTTAAAACCGAGTTGAGAAGGAATTTCTTCTCCTAGAGGGTTGTGAATCTGTGGCATTCTCTGCCCAAGGAAGCAGTTGAGGCTAGCTCATTGAATGTATTCAAGTCACAGATAGATAGATTTTTAACCAATAAGGGAATTAAGGGTTATGGGGTGCGGGCGGGTAAGTGGTGCTGAGTCCACGGCCAGATCAGCCATGATCTTGTTGAATGGCGGAGCAGGCTCGAGGGGCTAGATGGTCTACTCCTGTTCCTAATTCTTATGTTCTTATGTTATGTACTCCGTTGTTCTCAGAGGAAATTTGCGGGTAATTGAGTTGCACCAGTTTTACGCCACAACACTACACGCAAATTTCCTTAATCGTTTGTGCCAAGTTACATCCGGCAATAGCCCACTTAGCTCATTAACATAGCTCCACCCCCATGCAAAAGATCAGAGAACTCGCGTTTCCTGCATTTATACCAATTCTGGACAAACAACTTTACAGCCAACTTTTTAGGAGTAGTGGGAGCCAAAGTTATTATTTCTGGTGTTTTCCAGCCAGTTTTTTTATTTTCTGGAAATTCCGTTGCAAGTTGTCACAGGTAAAATCAGCAGAGAAACAGATGTATATTTCAGCGTAAGGAAATTGTGGCCATAATGGACTCTCAGAAGCCAATGTAATGACACTGAACGGCAAGGAAACTTGCTCGGTACCTGCATTGCTCAACAAGCTGTGGCTTTCCGCGATTTGTAAATTCCACACTGCTGGTATCCATGACGATGTCACTAAGGCCCACACTGGTCATCCTGTTGTCGTACTTTGTTTGGATCATAATGCTGTCCAGATTAACCAACGTCATCAGAAAGTCTTCGCGAGTCACAGGGCCGCCAGACTCGTACTGCCACTTATCCTGCAAAAACACACAAAACAGATCAAGAAATTTAGAAGAGTTACAGGATCTGCTTCAAACGTTGGACGACAGATGTTGAATTTCCATTTACAGCTTTAAAAAAATGCAGAGCTTCTCGGACAAAGGTTCTCAACCGGGGTCCGCGACAAGGTTTCGGTTCACTAAAATAGCACCAACTCAAGTTAAACCATCAAGTTAAACCAATCACATTTCTCGTTGTTGCTTCAATGAAACCAATTGAAATCCAGTTGTGACCTCTTGTCAATCAGATTCCCTTTTGCTCTGAGCCCTCCCTCTCGTTTAACTAATAGAAACTCTGGTTTCATCCGTCGTCTCAATCTGCCGCCCTCTTAACCAATAATCTTTGCCACACACACATCTGGGTTAGATCTGGCCAATCTGGTTGTTTGGTTTATGTGGCGTTTGGGACGGGCGATGAGAAGCCAATCAGAGCAGCGATTACAGGTAGGGCGGGGTCGGGGGGGCGTCTTTGTGCTTCAGACATGGCAGGGCTGGTCGACACGGCAGAGAGAGAGATACACCAGGACTGGACACTGAGGTTATCACCAGCAGCATCAGAAAGATAGCGGATTCCCTCAATTCATTGGGTAAGGAGCAGCAGCCAGTGAATAAATCAATAACCAGCAGTAAGAATCGAGTCATCGAAGGGCTGTTTCCCCTTTACACCCGCTCACTGCGGTGCGTGCTAGTAACGCTGGGCTTTAGGGCTTGGTTTGACTCACATCCTGTGGTAGTTTGTCTCTGACTTGACGGCAGTGGAAAATAAAATTATATCCAATTTCCAGTTATCGATTAAAGGGGTTGGTGTTGCTATATGATGGGAACTTTCCTAATTAGTCAAATTAATAAGTAAAACATTGGTCAGCTATTGAGAACGTATTTACAAGCCTGGCCCCTGATGATCAATAACTGAAGTATATGAATGCTCCAGAGATACCAGTCTGCCGGAGTTAACCCATTCATATCCCTCAAAAGAATGGCAACAAGACAGATTATATGATGCAGGCTATTTACCCAAAACATTACATGGTGTTGCAAACCGGGGTTAAAAACATGGAACAGCCACAGAAATCATTATTTCTATCTTTGTTAAGTGGTTCTAAATAAAACAGAATGTGTTACATGTATGGAGCCAAGATGGCTTTGTGTTATCTGTAGCTTTCTCCCCGGGTCCGACCGACACGAGGTGCCAACAGTCAGTTCTCGAGTTGTCTTGGAGCACAACGACATCTTTCAACTCCTTCACAGACATGTTCCCATCAAAACGCACCGCTTAAAGTATGTATTAAAGTTTGCAATATAAAGAGGCGAGGGTCATGAGGAACTCTCTACTTTAGATAGCCCCTTGTTGTTGAATTAGTTTAGTTGCGTGTTGTGCACAGATGCCCTGAATGATTGGGAATCAAAGGTTGTGACTAATCCAAAATGTTATACTTTTGTGGAAAACAAGATTTCAAAGCTTGAATTTGTTGGAATCAAAATAGTACTCAAGACAGAAAGAGAGAGCAGAGCCAGGGAAAGCACAACGAGAACAAGCACTTCAGAGTCCAATTTGCCAGGCCCACGTTTAAGCAAACCAAAGCCTCAAACAAATCTTGGTGGCACTGATCATGTGGTCACTATTAATCAAAGGCATCCATTGTGAAAGCGGCTCAACAAACCGATAACGCTCACGTCAGATAAACCCACTGGAAAATCCCAGTTAAGGGCAGGTACATGAGGAAAGGGAGCAGTTTGGGTTGAGAGTCAGGATACATCAGCACATACACATACTAAGTTGTCCAGTGCTCTTTACTATCACCATATGTAATGCATTGTTTAAACAGTGTGCGCCACTTCCAATGTGCTTGGCCCATTATATTGCTCAGAGACTTACTGTGGGAGAGATTGGCAGCAAGGCCCAGCTCGCCCAGTGCCACACACTGGAGTGTTGGCATCAGCTGGAATACCAGCTGTAGGGTTAGCAGTGCATTCAGCCACATTACAGGTCGAGCTAGACACCGATACTGCCAACACAATATAGCTGTGGTTCAGTTGCTTTCTGACTGAATAACCCTCCCCTTTAACAAAATCAACAAGGGACCATGACTGTTTCCATAAAAATGAGAAAGAGCTGACATCCAACAAAACTCCGATGGTTCTAATCCATAACGTTTAATTACTGGGGCTGGTTTTGCAGCCCATGCCCTCCCCGGGTGCCGGACAGGCCTCAGGGCACCCAACGTTAGCGAGCTGGGTCACTGGAATGGCTTGTCACACCCTAGTGCAGGTCCATCCTCAAAAAGCCTTGCTTCAGGAAACAGGAGCAGGATCAGAAGGTGGCCGACAAGCCTCGGGGCAGTTCTGGTTGCAACACTGGTCTCAAAAGACCACCTGGCCTGAAGGACTTGCGACTAAAAGGTCACCTGCCTTCTCAGACCTTCTTTTCAGTGTTGCACAGCCCGCCCCGAGCCTCTGATCCAGGGCCCAGGCCTCCCACCGGCTGCGCCCAGGGGCCAAGCCCACCACCAGCTGCACCCAGGGGCCAGGCCCACCACCAGCTGCGCCCAGGGGCCAGGCCTACCACCAGCTGCGCCCAGGGGCCAAGCCCACCACCAGCTGCGCCCAGGGGCCAGGCCCACCACCAGCTGCGCCCAGGGGCCAAGCCCACCACCAGCTGCGCCCAGGGGCCAAGCCCACCACCAGCTGCACCCAGGGGCCAAGCCCACCACCAGCTGCACCCAGGGGCCAAGCCCACCACCAGCTGCACCCAGGCCCATCACCAGCTGCGCCCAGGGGCCAAGCCCACCACCAGCTGCACCCAGGGGCCAGGGCCCAGGGCCCACCACCAGCTGCACCCAGGCCCATCACCAGCTGCGCCCAGGGGCCAGGCCCACCACCAGCTGCACCCAGGGGCCAGGCCCACCACCAGCTGCACCCAGGGGCCAAGCCCACCACCAGCTGCGCCCAGGGGCCAGGCCCACCACCAGCTGCGCCCAGGGGCCAAGCCCACCACCAGCTGCGCCCAGGGGCCAGGCCCACCACCAGCTGCGCCCAGGGGCCAGGCCCACCACCAGCTGCGCCCAGGGGCCAAGCCCACCACCAGCTGCGCCCAGGGGCCAAGCCCACCACCAGCTGCGCCCAGGGGCCAAGCCCACCACCAGCTGCGCCCAGGGGCCAGGCCCACCACCAGCTGCACCCAGGGGCCAGGCCCACCACCAGCTGCGCCCAGGGGCCAGGCCCACCACCAGCTGCGCCCAGGGCCCACCACCAGCTGCACCCAGGGGCCCAGGAGCCAGGCCCGCTGCCGGCTGCGCCCAGGTCTCCCGAAGCAAGACAGGAGCGTCAGGACACTGGAATGCCGAACGCTCCAAGATTGAGCAGGGTGAGAGTCTCGAGCAAGGAAGTCTGGAATTGAAAACTCTCGTCTTACCTCAGTGAAGAGGATTTCCTTCTGATTAATGATGTTGGGTTGGGTAGGTTTCCTCACTTTGTAGATCAGCTTTTTGCCATTTCCAATTATAATCACATCAGACTTGTCCTCGGGCTCAGCTTGGCCCCGCGCCACGCTGTAGCGAACTTTGTAACGCAGGAACCCGCCATACGAATCGATCTGCAAAAAGCAAATGCCACATTTTCTAAACTGGTGCTATTTTGGCATCCTCAACTTTAAACATGTGTAAGTTGCACAACCGAGCATGCTCTACCCTGGCAACTAAAATATCTGACCAGCAAGGGTCAACTCAACTTCAGTGGATGACAAATTATACACATAGTCAACTTCACAATTAAATGTTAAATTCTTCGCCACTGTGCTCAGGTAAATCCCATTCAGTCAAAACATTTTTTGCTCACATTACACATCATCATATTTGCATCCCAAATAACAGTTGCATTTACTGATTAAAACACAAGTTGTATATTTCTACATAAATAATGTGCTGCAGAAATTGAAAGGGTTTTCTTGGCGTGGGGAGCTGGACGGGCGTCAGATATTGTGTGTGTAAGGTCATACCTGGGTCATGGGAGAAAAGGACTTGCTTAGTGCACGAGGGAAATACCAAGTGCAACCCAGCAATCATATGTACGCTAGATAATTAAATGTTCTTCCTCGTCCAATTAACTCCCGCGTTATGCCCAATTACTGGAGAAAGCTAGAGGTAGGGAACTTCACGACCCAATGTTGGGCTTTGGATCACCAAATCAATGGAAAGCTTTAATTGTCAAATCAAGATAATAAAACCCTGCATAGTGCTGAGAAATCGCTTTGTTGTTGGCCCCTAGAATGGCCACAGCACCAGTGGAACGGCCAAATAACCGCTTCCTGCTGGACTTGCTGGGCTGGGTTACTCAATCAGATTCATGACTGGCTGCTTTGCCAAATGCCCTTTCTTCTCGGGCTGTTATTTACAGCCAATGAAGTACTTTTGGAGTGCTGTCACTGCTGTAAGGTGGGAATCAGCCATGATTGTATTGAATGGCGGAGCAGGCTCGAGGCCTACTCCTCGACATGGCCTACTCCTGCTCCTCATTCTTATGGTCTTATGTCCTCGGAAACACGGCAGCCACTTTGTGCACAAGCAAGCTCCCACAAACAGCAATGTGATAATGAGCAGATAATGTTTTTTTTGTGATGTTGATTGAGGTATAAATATTGGCCAGGACACCGGGAATAACTCCCCTGCTCTTCTTCGTATATAGTGCCGTGGGATCGTTTACATTGACCCGAGAGCGCAGACGGGACCTCGGTTTAAGATCTCAACCGAAAGACAGCAGCTCAGACAGCACAGCATTCGCTCAGCACTGCACTGGAGTGTCAGCCTGGATGTTTGTGCTCGAGTCTCTGGATTAGGACTTGTGAGATTTGCCCTGTGCCAAAAAAATGGTAACATTGTGAAGGCTGGGCTACAGGCATTCCTGTATTCTCTGCTCTCACTTACCCGTTACCAATATTATCTCTCTCCCTTTAATGCTGTCTTCATCGTTTACCTGAGGCAAGCCCATCCCAACACACACACACCATGGATAATGAACCGACTGAAATTAGACAGGCCCGCCGTTCTCCCAGGTGTCCTCACTCCTGCTATGATTAGCATTCTTTTGCTTGCTTTCTTTGAAGAAGATAAATGCCACGAGTAACCATCACATCTCATGCACGTGCGAGGCAGGAGGGGGAGGGGAGATCACAGTCCCCAGTGCGAGAGCTAGTCGCTGTGGGGGGGGGGGGGAGAAAGAGAAGGGTGGGGGAGATTAAGGGGAAGGGTGGGGGGGGGGAAGGGAGGGGTTGGGGTAGTGGGGGATGGGAGATCACAATCTCGAGTGCAAGACTTGGTCACCATGCCGGGGGGTGGGGGAGGGGAGGGGCAGGCGTGTGGGGTGGGAGGGGGAGATCACAGTCTCCAATGTGAGAGCTGGTCGCTGTGCCGGGGGGGGGGGGGGGTGGGGGGGGTGGGGGGGGGGGCGGGGGGAGGGGGTCACAGTCTCGAGTGCAAGACCTGGTCGACCAGACAAGGTGGCTCCTGCAGATCACAAGGTGCTTAAAGGGACAGTACACCAAGTGTGGCTTCCCCCACCCGTTTGATGACATTGCACTAATATGTCTGTAAAGATGTACAGAAAGATTATATAAACAGATCATTTACAGTATCAGCCAAGTAAAGCCACTGTGTATTGCTACAGGATCGATAGCTGCAGTTTATAGCAAGCTGTAACAGCATGAAGTTTGCATTTGATAAATCGTCACTCAATGAAAAGCCTGCAAACAGTTCTGACCAGTTTCAGTCTGTGAGGATAAAGGTGAGGTAAACGGGACAGTAAAATTCACACGATTGACAACAGTTCAATATTGGAAAACGTCAACTGCACCTTATTTCCCAAAAATTGTCTTGGAAGAGTCCAGAAGGACTCCAGGTTGAGGAACCGTCTGGAGAGATCCACCAGCTGAAACTCTCTGGAGTCGGGGTCGATAATAATCTGCGAGGCGGAGAGGGGCGGAGTCACAGGCTGGGCCGGGGCCTTCACATCCACACCTAGGAGAGAAAACACAATTGTACCAGAGTGTAAACTCGAAAGCTTGGGTCAACGGTATCCTCAGCGGCGACTGAGCATGGCAGAGCTGGACGCGAGGATTCCCTGACGATAATGGTGCCAACAGTCTGGAGTTCAGTGCGCTTTGAGGAGAGGGCAGGCAAATGAGAAATAATTTAATTGTTCACGGGATATGGCGTTGCTGGCCCATCTCCAGTGGCCCTGGAGGAGGTGGCAGTGAGCCCGTGTAAACCTGGTGTGCTCCCACAAAGCCGAACTTGGCAACAGTTTGGTACAACAGAGTGTCTCGCTGGGCCATTTCAGGAGGCAGTTAAGAGTCAACCACATTGCTGTGGGTCTGGTGTCACATATAGGCCAGACCGGGTAAGGGCAGCAGATTTCCTTCCCTACAGGACATTGGTGAACCAGATGGGTTTTTACAACAATCTGGAAGTTTCCTGGTCACCATTACTGACACTAGCAAGTGATTAGGAAGGCCAATGGAATCTTGGCCTTTATTGCAAAGGGGATGGAGTATAAAAGCAGGGAAGTCTTGCTACAGTTGTACAGGGTATTGGTGAGGCCACACCTGGAATACTGCGTGCAGTTTTGGTTTCCATATTTACGAAAGGATATACTTGCTTTGGAGGCAGTTCAGAGAAGGTTCACTCAGTTGCTTCCAGAGATGTGGGGGTTGACTTATGAGGAAAGGTTGAGTAGGTTGGGCCTCTACTCATTGGAATTCAGAAGAATGAGAGGTGATCTTAACGAAATGTGTAAGATTATGAGGGGGCTTGACAAGGTGGATGCAGAGAGGATGTTTCCACTGATGGGGGAGACTGGAACTGGAGGGCATGACATTATAAGGGGCTGCCCATTTAAAACTGAGATGAGGAGGAATTTCTTCTCTCAGAGGGTTGTGGATCTGTGGAATTCGCTGCCTCAGAGAGCTGAGGAAGCTGGGACATTGAATAAATTTAAGACAGAAATAGACAGTTTCTTAGCCGATAAGGGAATAAGGGATTATGGGGAGCGGGTGGGGAAGTGGAGCTGAGTCTATGATGGTATTAAATGGCGGAGCAGGCTCAAGGGGCCGTATGGCCTACTCCTGCTCTTAGTTCTTATGTTCTTATTTCAGATTTATTTAATTAATGGTATTTAAATTCCCCAGCTGCCGTGGTGGGATTTGAACTCGTGTCTCCAGATCATTGGTCCAGGGTCTGGATTACTGGTCCAGTGACATGACCATACTGCCACCGTTCCCCAGCGAGGAGAAAGCCAATGCCTCAGGTTGCATCAGTAATCATGGAAAACCGAATCTGTATGTTGGGCCAACTTCCTTCCAGCGTTGGATTGGTTGTCCCTCCAAGCCAGATCCAGAACTGTAACTGTAACTGAGGAGGACCATGGTCAGCCAGGCAGCCAGCCTGCCCAGTGACAGACATCTTCTGTAGCTTACCAGCTGCCCCTTGTGGGCAAGACACAAGTTCTGCACCAGAACAGGCGACATTTCAAGTGGATTTATATTGACATCGAGAGCAATTCCTGCACTCACTCCAGCTAGCAGCTGTAATAGATTTTCGAGGAGAATGAACAGGACTTTCAAAGTATTCGCCGACTCGTGTGTCACTTAGCTGATGTTTAGTTCACGAGCTTGTATGGCAAGGATTTTTATTAATCAATGGCCGTTTGCCTGCTATATGCAGGCCAACACTTTGTCATGCGATCAGTGTGTGGAGGGAGTTTAAGGCATGAGGATGGGTGTTGTTAATCTCAGTGAAGGAGCCACAGTTAGCCTCTCAAACAGTACGTCACATTGTCAGCTGTTCATCAGCAATCAACACAAGCCATCTTGTAATTATTTAGGAAGCGAATCAGACTCCTGGGATATCTCCAAGCAGTCGCCACTCTGCCAGGATTTTCCAATTACTCTCACTCCTGACGATGGTCTCAGTGCGGCAAAAGCATTCCGCCGCAAGGGCAGCAATCCAGTTCTGACATTGCTGCTTCCTAAATAATCCGCAGATCGACGTAATTCTACCGAATTCCAGCAAAGGATAAAACACAAACCTCCCAGGGGAAGTAATATCAGCAAGCTATTCACACAGGGTATTCGGGATTCGTTGTTTAATGAAGTTATTCCGCAGTGTGCAAGAGTGACGTCTGCTCTACTTCTGAAGGCAAAGCAGCAGAAGCTGCAAACCCTGGCAGTGGGCAATCACTGCCCCAGAGTGACTCGTGCTGTGGGCAATCACTGCCCCAGAGTGACTCGTGCTGTGGGCAATCACTGCCCCAGAGTGACTCGTGCTGTGGGCAATCACTGCCCCAGAGTGACTCGTGCTGTGGGCAATCACTGCCCCAGAGTGACTCGTGCTGTGGGCAATCACTGCCCCAGAGTGACTCGTGCTGTGGGCAATCACTGCCCCAGAGTGACTCGTGCTGTGGGCAATCACTGCCCCAGAGTGACTCGTGCTGTGGGCAATCACTGCCCCAGAGTGACTCGTGCTGTGGGCAATCACTGCCCCAGAGTGACTCGTGCTGTGGGCAATCACTGCCCCAGAGTGACTCGTGCTGTGGGCAATCACTGCCCCAGAGTGACTCGTGCTGTGGGCAATCACTGCCCCAGAGTGACTCGTGCTGTGGGCAATCACTGCCCCAGAGTGACTCGTGCTGTGGGCAATCACTGCCCCAGAGTGACTCGTGCTGTGGGCAATCACTGCCCCAGAGTGACTCGTGCTGTGGGCAATCACTGCCCCAGAGTGACTCGTGCTGTGGGCAATCACTGCCCCAGAGTGACTCGTGCTGTGGGCAATCACTGCCCCAGAGTGACTCGTGCTGTGGGCAATCACTGCCCCAGAGTGACTCGTGCTGTGGGCAATCACTGCCCCAGAGTGACTCGTGCTGTGGGCAATCACTGCCCCAGAGTGATTCGTGCTGTGGGCAATCTCTGGGCACTCTCTGCCCCAGAGTGACTCATGCTGTGGGCAATCACTGCCCCAGAGTGACTCGTGCTGTGGGCCATCACTGCCCCAGAGTGATTCGTGCTGTGGGCAATCACTGCCCCAGAGTGACTCATGCTGTGGGCAATCTCTGGGCAATCACTGCCCCAGAGTGACTCATGCCGTGGGCAATCACTGCCCCAGAGTGACTCGTGCCGTGGGCAATCACTGCCCCAGAGTGACTCGTGCTATGGGCAATCACTGCCCCAGAGTGACTCGTGCTGTGGGCAATCACTGCCCCAGAGTGACTCGTGCTGTGGGCAATCACTGCCCCAGAGTGACTCGTGCTGTGGGCAATCACTGCCCCAGAGTGACTCGTGCTGTGGGCAATCACTGCCCCAGAGTGACTCGTGCAGTGGGCAATCACTGGGCAATCACTGCCCCAGAGTGAATCGTGCTGTGGGCAATCACTGGGCAATCACTGCCCCAGAGTGATTCGTGCTGTGGGCAATCACTGGGCAATCACTGCCCCAGAGTGATTCGTGCTGTGGGCAATCACTGCCCCAGAGTGAATCGTGCAGTGGGCAATCTCTGGGCAATCACTGCCCCAGAGTGATTCGTGCTGTGGGCAATCACTGGGCAATCACTGCCCCAGAGTGACTCATGCTGTGGGCAATCTCTGGGCAATCACTGCCCCAGAGTGACTCGTGCTGTGGGCAATCTCTGGGCAATCACTGCCCCAGAGTGACTCATGCTGTGGGCAATCTCTGGGCAATCACTGCCCCAGAGTGACTCGTGCCGTGGGCAATCACTGCCCCAGAGTGACTCGTGCTGTGGGCAATTGGACATGTTGCAGTACCCACATGGTACTACACAGTTGCTAGGCACCCAGTCAGGCTCGGTGTATTCTCACTCTCTGCCGGCCCTTTGGGGAAATGCAGCTTACACTGGGACAGAGAGACCAGCTGATTAAATCTCTCAATAAAGGTCTGCAAAATGCAAAGAAAGATATAGTTTCAAAAGGATGCTTGCAAAGAACCAGGCACAGCTTATAATCATTTACCCATAAAGTTATCTTCCTTTGTGAAACGCAGATGAATCTGGTTTTTGTAACGGCTGGTGGATTCACAGATTTTGGTCAGACCAAAGCAGAAACAAGGCACACATCGCAGACTGCCCTCCACATTGAACTGGCCCTCAGGGCAAATCCCTGAAAAGCAAAACAGTGCGTTAGACCGATGGCAACTACCGACAGGGAAATAACATAAAACTAAACCCTCAACTCACTTCCTTCGTGTTTTTCTCAGACTATCAGCAAATGCCCCAGGATCGCAGTGACCAGACATTCAGAAACCACTTGCCCATCCCTGGACAGGGTGTGGGGGGCATGGGGACAGGGTGTGGGGGGCATGGGGACAGGGTGTGGGGGGCATGGGGACAGGGTGTGGGGGGCATGGGGGCAGGGTGTGGGGGGCATGGGGACAGGGTGTGGGGGGCATGGGGGCAGGGTGTGGGGGGCATGGGGGCAGGGTGTGGGGGCATGGGGGCAGTGTGTGGGGGGCATGGGGACAGGGTGTGGGGGGCATGGGGACAGGGTGTGGGGGGCATGGGGACAGGGTGTGGGGGGCATGGGGACAGGGTGTGGGGGGCATGGGGACAGGGTGTGGGGGGCATGGGGACAGGGTGTGGGGGGCATGGGGACAGGGTGTGGGGGGCATGGGGACAGGGTGTGGGGGGCATGGGGACAGGGTGTGGGGGGCATGGGGACAGGGTGTGGGGGGCATGGGGACAGGGTGTGGGGGGCATGGGGACAGGGTGTGGGGGGCATGGGGACAGGGTGTGGGGGGCATGGGGACAGGGTGTGGGGGGCATGGGGACAGGGTGTGGGGGGCATGGGGACAGGGTGTGGGGGGCATGGGGACAGGGTGTGGGGGGCATGGGGACAGGGTGTGGGGGGCATGGGGAC